>NW_010226302.1:0-12589 GCF_000690775.1 Eurypyga helias
CACGCGTGTGTGCGGTTCGGGGGGTTGAGCTCCTCGTGTGCTGCTGCCTGGGGCTGTCACCCCGCTCCTCCACCCTGTGGGGAGACCCGGGGGGTCCCCTCGGACACCTGCGGAGGGCAGCGGGGTGCTGGGCTCCCCAGGCACCCTGCCGGTCTGTGCGGGGGCCTCGGGTGGGGCCCCCCCATCTGGGAAGTTGCCCACGGGCAAGCTGTGGGAACCTTTTACATGTGCGAAATAACCCCCCGTATGAGAATGTTACATAAAAATCACAAAAGTGATTGTCCCGCTCCCACCTCTTCTTGCACCACTCGGGTGCGGTGCCTCGGTGAGGGCTCATTCCTGGAACGTGTCTTCCCTAAGGAAAAAATACGGTTTGGCTGCGTTGTCCTGAGGACATGAGACCTCTCGGGGTTGTGCTGCGTGAGCTTGGCCCGTGCCAAGCTGTTTGGGTTGGAAGTTGTGGCCGTGATGCTCAGTTCTCACCTGCGATAGGGATAACGCGTTGGATTGAGGATGGGCTTGTGATGGATGTGTAAAGGGTGGAAATAGGTCAGATGTTCCCTGTCCTCCCTGAAAAAGAGTTTGGGACTATTCCTTGTGAACAAAATACATGTGCTGGACTGGCTGCCCTTATCATTTTAGGGTGTTGTCTGCATACAGAAGAAATGTTGTCCAAATTACCCATATCTCTTGCTTGTGTTGATGCCCCCACCCAGAATGAGAAGGGCAGGTTCAGAGTGTGGTCGGTATGCTTCTAGTTAGCATTTTCATGAAGTTGGTGATGGGCTCCTTCCCTGCGTTCGCACTGTGACACACAGAATAAGAAGGGCCGCAAGAAATGCGGAGGCGTGGATCCGTGCAGCTGTATGCCTGCTGCTGGGGTCACAGGCTATTTCACGTCCTCTTCCTTCAGGCTGTCTGGAATACTGAGTCTGTGGTGGAATGAGGGCTTCTAGGTTTCGTATCCATCATGAAGATCCTGTTGTCATCTTCAGGGAGGTGGCAAGTCACAGCCTTGTGGGTTACTTTAGTGTCTGTAGTTGAAGTTTGACCGCCTTACAGAAGCAGAATCTGCTAGGACTGTTGCTGTGGTGGTAAATGAGGGTACGGGTGGAGTGACACCAATGACAGAGAAGCCATCGGTCAAAAGTGAGAGGGGGAAAACGCCAGGTGATGAGGAGATGAGGTAGACAAGTAAGTACACTAAGTAGAGGAAGACGAAGGTGATAACGTGGCTAAGCATGACCATGGCAACAAGGATAGCAAAAGTTAGGGAAGAAACAGCGGAAGAGTTCAAGAAACGGGAGGAGAAGGAAAATTTGGACCCAGGAGCTGAAAAGGACACATGAGGAAAGTGGGACAGTGTGGAACAAAGGTGATGGTGGAATTAGCATCTTTCCAGAGGGCAAAACACGAATTTTCAAATGGGTGCTAAAAATACTTCAGTGAAAACGTTGCAGAGAAGCTGAATAACCATAAGTGAAGGATGGGACTGGGGGCTGCAGAGCGCTCACAGCGGGCTGTGAGCCATACTTCGGGAATCTTGGATTGGTACACTAGGTCACATTGTACTGTAAACCTCCTTCTGGTAACATATGGGAGCTTATTTGGTGGTCGTTCATGTGAACAAGTTGTATGTTGTCAAAATGTAAATATTTTCTTCCTTTTTTTTTTTTTCCTTTCCCCTTAAATATAGTTTGTTTCTATAAAATGACATGAAGGTTACGAGTTGTAAACTGGAGTAAGCTTAATTATCTGCATACTTCACTGTTCCCTGGGGACAGACAATCTGGTGCTGGGGATCTCTGTCTTGGAAAGTTTTGGTTGTATTTGTAAGGAAATGTTCCAATTTCCATATTCGTGTTGATTCCTAAGCTCTTGGTGTTATTTGCATGAGATTTCTACATACTCTGAACTGCAGATCTAGCTCCTGTCAGGAAGCCTTTATACTTGTTCTAGATGTACAGCAAAAGAAAATCTGCAGGAAAAAAAACAGAATTTGTGGTGCTATCTCACACCTTTGCCACTGTCTGCTAGTAGATGAAGAGCCTAAAAAAACTCCTTTGATTGGGTCTTTGGCAGCAATTGCAGCATGCAGCTAGGTACTCCTGGGCACCAGGTCATTCTGGTATATGACAGACTGCTGTTAACGATGAATGGCGTGTTCTCGTCTGGGATCTGGTATTCTGTTTGTAGAATTCAAGTGAGTACTGTAATGTTCAAGAGCTGCCGTTGTGTTCTCTCTGGGTTGCTGGATTAGAGATCTCTGTGTGGCTGTTCCTTGCGATCCCTCAGCTCACGTACCTGGATGAGGTCGGAGTGTTTCTCAGAACAGAGGGGTGAGACGGGCTCGTTTCTGGGGTACCGGCGGGCTGGTGTGCCTTTGAACTGTTTTGGGTGATGTGCTGTGCCGGGGTTAGCTGATTGCTGCCAGTGGCAAGTGGATTTGGTGTGGGTCTGCGCTGTCAAACCTCACCCAAGTATTGGCTTTGCACCGTCCCCCGGCTCTAACTGGCACGGTTACTTCTGTGTGCATCTCTCTCTGTCTTTGTGTTATCTACAGGTGTGGATAGAGGCTGAGGTCCATGAAAGCCAGCGTTCAGTCACTCGGAGTTGTAGATACCGAGCGCTACGGTGTAGTTTTTGGTACAGTCTATCCATTTGGCTGTTGCAGTCTTCGTTGGTTTTCGGTCAGACAGGACTCTTTTGTTGTGAATTGTAAAGATTGTATCCACTGCTTGGGTGTTTATTGATCTGGCAGAATTTAGATAAGTGAAAGTGAAGCAGTCCTTTGTTCACTGTGCATTCACCTGGAAGTCAGACAGTTTAATAACTGCCGGAAAGCAAACGTTTGGGTGAAGATAAATTAACCCATTTAATAAAAAACCCAAAGAGTGCCTTCATTCTAGGCTAGTCAAAGTAGACACGCTCAAAAGCAGTGTAAAATATTCTGAGTTAGGTGATAAACTCTTTGGGACACGGGTTTGTTGGGTTGGTACACTAGGTCACATCGTACCGTAACCCTCCTGATAACAGATGGGAGCTTGTTTGGTGGTCGTTCATGTGAACGAGTTGTATGTTGTCAAAATGTAAATATTTGTCCGTTTGTAAATGGACACCCAGATCATTGCTACTCAAGATAATTCTCTGGAGTGTGTCTGTCTTAAATCTGAGCTGCCATCCTGAAAATAAACTTCCGGTTTCCGTGTCCTCACAGGCTGTACCCTGGCTTGAGTTCTGGACCGAGATGCCTGGGAGAGCATCCTGTCCTCTTTTGTACTACAGCAAGATAAGCTTTGTGGTTATGCCTTTCCAGGGTAAAAGACAAAAAACTTGTCTTTCCTTTGGCATGAGGGAAGGAATTGTGGGAAATTCCTGAAAGATTAGTACCCTGTAAGTAGTGCTAGAACTGCATCCACAGGGTTGGTCGTGCTGTCGTGTTAGTGAATGTTGACTTATGCTCCCCTAAGCTTTACCTTGAACCATTTCCATGCCATTTAGAGGTAGAAGGGCTGGTGCTCGTGAGCGAACGATGTTTTACGTGGTGGTGAAAATCGGGTTGGTGCAATGCTTTAGTTACAGCTCAGATCGAAGGTGTTTTTGAGTAGTGCCTCGTCTGGTGGTTTCTCAGCCTTAGGTAGGAACCCTGATTAGGGCAGTGATGGAAATACAGGTGAAGAAGAAACAAAAATAGCAAGATCATAGGTGGACTTGGATTTCCATGAAGAGCTTGCATGCACAGTCTTATTTATCTCAAAATCTTAAGTTTTAAATTCTTACTCAAAACCAATGGCACACAAAAATGCACCTTGGAGCATTTGTAGTAGCAGAAAGTAATCCTTATCATCTCATCAGGGGAAAGTGTCTTATCGCTGGTAGGGCGAACGCGGCACGTCTGATCTCAGATGTGCAGACCGCCTGTGGAAAGACAGCCCCAAACCAGATGCGTAGCTAACACGTTTCCAGAGTTGCTGCATTTTTTGTAAGTGGCTTGCCCTTCAAGGATCCTCAGTGTTTATCTGCATGGTCTGTTAGATCATACTTCTGATGTGCTTGAATTGCATGGTCTTCACATCTTAGCAAATACATTTAGGCCCTTGAAATTGTTCTTTGAAACCTTTTTGTGTTCTTTTTAAACCATCAGAACTCTTAAAATAACAAACTGCTGCCTTAATTCTGCTTTGGTTTTACTGGTGACAACCCTTAGATCGATAAGCTCATATGAACTTCCAGAAAAATAGAAACTAGCCCTGTTTTAAACAAAACCAAACAACCCCACAAACAGCTCAGAAAACAAAACCACCAGTAGCAATAAAAAAAATACTCTTTTTAGGTTTCAGATTTGGCAATAACCTTGGGGATAGTTGGGAAAGCACAGAATAAGTCAGTACTTCTACGCCAGGGACTTACCAGCTGCCTACTACGTTGTTACCTGTAAATGTCATCTTATCAGTCAAGTATAAGCTGGTTATTGCTGCAGTTTAAGTCAGTGTGAACTTCACTGAATACACGTCCACCGCAAACTGTTATTAGGAAGTGTGAATAGTTACAGGAAGTCGGAAATATAAAGTACTGGAGCATGAACAGGAAGGGCTGCACTCGCTGTATGTGCTTACCGGTGAATACGTATGCTGAAGCAGTCTGGGAAATAACACTCTAGATTTCGTGGCTTTTCAAAGGACGAGTGTTAAGCCCGCAGGCTGGGAGAGGGGCTGGTGGGGCAGTGTGGGTCCTTGGGCCCCATGGCTCCGTGCAGGGCTGCGCTGTCCTGCTGATGAATGCACGTGTCGAAGCCTTGGTGTTTCTCACCGCTGTTGTAAGGGGTCTGGAGCTGTGGTTTGCTTGCTGCGTTTACACTTAGTGAGTATTTTTGGATCTCAAAAGTGACAGGGAATTCACATACGGATAAGTGCTGTGTAGGTGGCACATAAATATTTTGTAGGGTCAAAAGGTCCATGTACTGCTTTGACATTTTCAGTACTAGTTTGGGTCTGACTGGGCTTGATATGTCAAAAATCCAAAACTGTGAAAGAAGAGAGGGGTTCAGTCATGCAGAATAGTGTCAACTTGGGGTATGCTTACTTCAATTTTTTGTTTGAAAAAAAGAAGTATTAATGCTCATACGTTGCTTACATTAGCATGTAGGATGTTTTGTGTCATGGGAGACAAAATGAAAATTAATGATTCTTTTAGAAGACCTCAACTTAGAGTTTCCCATTATATCAATTTTTCTCATTGCATAGGTTTATGTGTTTTATGTGTCTAATGTTTTTTTATATTGTGTGGCTTTATTTTAAGGAAAATTCTGTTGTGATTCAGTATTTTATTTTCTTTAGATCTCTTTTCCACCAGAATAAGGTTTTTCTGACTTCTATGAGCAGCTGAAGAGTGCAGCCTTCTTGCTACAAAGGGTCTGACCGACGTCCTCTGGAAAATCACCCTGCAGTGCATTACAGCATCTCTGCCTGGCTGTTTGCTGGATGTTACTGTCCCTGTAACAACGTGGCAGGAGGGAATGTGTCTGTACATCGGTTAATCATGCATGTTGTGTAGCATATTAGCATGAGCTAACTGTCACTGCTGGACTGTATTAATATAGCAGGCTGTGAACTGGGGCAGCCGGAGAGCAGGCACGCGTTCCCTTCCGCTAACCGTGTTAGAAGGAGCTGTAATTTCTGAGAGAGAAGCAAAATAAGGAGCAGCTGGAGCAATGGTGTCTTAAACTGCTGCGTTGAGGCTCGTGAGAACCTGCTGTGTGTGTTTTCTGAGGATGCCAAGGTGGGGTGTTGTTTCTTCTGTTAACTTTTTCTTTCTGCTGTTTAAAAATGTCATAAATCTTCTGGAAAGCACAAGAGATGGCTGAAAGAGATTCTGAGAACTTACCCTTTTCTAACAGGATCACCTACATCCAGACTGTTCTGAGAATCTTTGTCATTGCTTTCTTAATTTGTGTCTGTTAGTTTCTTCCTTAAAAACTTCTTAAACTAGATTTTGGTGAAATTGTGGACTGCAAGAGGAAGACAGTTGCAGAGGTTCCTGTCTTTACAAAGGCTTCCTATACTCTCTAAACTTTTTCTAACATTCAGCACATCACTTGCAGGTTGGGTACAAAGTTGTTACCGAAAGCTGTGCTCTGTGCGTCTGTGGAGCCAGCCAGCCAGCCATTCTCCTGCTGTCCTAAATTAATGAATGGTCACATGCCAGCAGGCTGCGGAGCAAGTGCAATTTCTTAGCTACCTCTTTTCTCTGCTTTATTGAGAGAGAATTTGTCTTTGTGTCAGGGCAATCAAAAATACAAAGCCTCCCCAGAAGGGTACGCAGGGAGATGCTCAAGCCTTGTACTTTCGCAAACTCCACCTAGTGCTGACAGCCAATTTAGATGCTTGTGATAATTTTCTCAGCAATCTCTGTCTTGGTGTATTTTGATCAGTGCCTGATGCAGTTAATACCAGTCTGACATTTGAAATATCAGTTGGAGTGAACGTTCCCTTAAAATGAACACCAACAATTTCTTCTCTTCTTAGCTTTGTTGCAGTCTGTCTTCTGACTCACACACCCTCACCCTGCCGTGGTGTTCATTCAGGTTTAGGTTAGTGTTACAACAAGAGAAGTTCTACCTTTTTTTTGAAAGAAATATTTCGGTTCCAAGTGCTAAAGTGCAGGGATGGCAATAAAAGTGCTAGCTCACCAAAATGCTTGATACTGGCCAGATTCTTATCTCTTCTAAAAAGTCAGAGACATTTAATTGAATATGGTTGTTAGAATACTGGCAGTAGAGACACTTATACCAAGTTTGTGGTCAGACAAGGGAAATCTTAAGCCACCCCTAGCTATCTGTCGGTCAAAAATTGCAAATACTCTTCAGTAGAGCATGCTGGCTTATTGAGAATGATGGCACTGTTAATTACAGTTAAGAAATTAAGGTTAGATTGCTTTTTATCATTGTATGCCTAAAATTTCTTTAGATTAATAAACACTCATGCACAGATGGCAAAGGAAATAATTTCTTGAAACCATACCTGATGAATAATTGCAAAAATCTGAATTAATTAAGGTCAGTATTGTTTTACTTCTTAGCCTTCATCTTCAGCATGTCACCACAGTTCAGAAAGAACCTGTCAGCCCATACCCCATAGGCTCAAAGGTGCTTTTTCTCCTCTAATTTTCAATAGACTGTGAGCATTCATTAATAGCACTTGAATATTATCGTCATAGCAGAAATAAAACCAGCAGATGCCTCAGGGCAACTGTGCAGCTTCACAGCAACAACAACAAAAAGATACTGTTTGTGCAACGAAAACATCTTGAGAGTGCCACCAGATTTATTCATGTATTGATTAGTCAATGGAAAACAGGAAGTTGTGGTATATCCTGGGATTTGCATGCTTTCCCCTTGGTGGAGAGCTGGTGTAATCTTTATGGCAGTGAAGTGGGGTCGTATAACGATGCTTCTCTGGCCTGGCCTGTCTGTGTGTGCAGGACTTGTGTTCTAGTGGAAGGTGTCCCTGCCCATGGCAGGGGGGGTGGAACTAGATGATCTTTAAGGTCCCTCCCCACCCAAACCGTTCTGTGATTCTGAGCTGTGCCTGCCTTAGGGAGCATCGGGAGAGCCTGCTGCGCCGTAGCAGACATGGGTGAAGTCTGCTTGGAGTGCTGAACGGAAAAGAAAATCGATTGAATGGTTAACATTGATTCTTCAAAACCAACCAGTGAGAGCTGGCTTTTATCTTTCTGCTGGTTATGGGATGCAGGTTCGTGCTTGTTAGATAAACATTGGGTTTTGTTTCAAACTCACAACAGAAGTCTCTGTTCGCAAATGTAAGCCTTTCCAGGAGGCTGCTGCAAATCTGGTTGACGTTTAACCTGAGAAGGAGCAGGTGCTGTTTTATTTTCAAATGTAGGTTGATCTGCATGAGAGCACTATAGATCCATCCTTTCTTGTGGAATTTTGGGTTTCTGCTTGGGGTCCGGTGTGGGTACGAACTTCAAAGAGTTCATGCACTGTCTTAAAACTGCGGTGAGTATGGGGCTGCAGTCGATCTACCAGCTGTTTGTTGAATCCTGAGGTTCTCAGCATGGCCAGGAGGAGGAAGGCTACTGTGCTCTATTTCCGTAGCACCTCTTGCGAGACAAGGTGTGGAAGGTTAGCTGTCTAAAAATGCTCATAAAACCCTGTAACTGCAATCCTCAGCTATGTAATGGCTTGTATGGAAATAATGTTTTTCTAAATTAGCCTTTAGGAATTCTTGCATGTGGGATGTTTTGTTTTGGGAAACTAGCAGAGTGAGTAACACAAGTTTTAAAACAGCCCAGCCCTGTTCCCAGCCTTCACTGGTGTTTCTACAGTTGCTAGCCCTGTGTAGGCTTTTATTAGTGATTGAATTGATGGTGAGAGTAGTACAGTGCAGAAAAACTTCACTGAGAGCTGGAAGTTTAATTTTTACAGCACAGGGCATCAGTGTATTATTCAGACCTTAATTTATTGTAATCTTGTGCAGGAAATGTGGTATGTGTTAGCTCTGTTTGAAATCTGCCTTTCTGCAGAAAGGGTGTCACTAGGATAAAGAAGCATCATCTCTCTGAGTTAATGGGAAATAGAAAATTTATCTGCATATAAGCTGAATAAATGACCAGAATAGCCGAGTCTGTGGATGGTTGTTTTTGCTAAGTAATTGGTACTAAAATATTTAACTGCTCGTGTTTAAGCATGTGTTGATATATTGTGCTGACAATTAAAGCCGGTGTAAACCTTCAACAGCGCACAGCTGTCAGGCTGCGGTGAGCTCCAGTGTTTTCACTGAAGCGGTTAGGCGCAACCCACATGTTACTGGGAAAGAATTATTTCAATATGATCCTGTTTTTATAGACTCAGCACTTACACAGGTGCTGTAGGGAAGGATTAATAGCAGCTAAATAGTTGGTAGAGCAGAAACCAACCCACAGGTTGGTTTTCTCAGCTGGGGGTGATCCATGTTTGAAAACAGGGAGGTGTGTGCTTTAGGCACAGCTGGGGTGTTTACATAAACTAGCGGTGTCAAATTGAAGTTATGCCCTTTAAACTTGGATAAAAGGGGCTGTGTTTTTAAAACCTTGCAGGAGCTGTCTAAATGCTTAGTTAATTTTGAGGTAATTTCAAGTAATGCATATTCATGCCCAACTCATTTGGGAAGAAAGAGGTCAAACTCAAGGAAATGTACATGTAAACTTAGGGCTTTATGCAGAGTTCTGGATCTTGCTGAAGGAAACCTCTCTGAAATATAGTGCAGTTAAATGCCTGTCCTTGCATTGTTTTAATTAAAAAAAAAAAAAAAGTGAAAGCTCTGTGTAAACAAACAATTGTGTTTAAAACAGATTTTATTGGTATGGCTTGGCCACATACATTTCATGGTCCACTGATACAACAAGTTTCTGCTTTTTAAAGAGAGCACACTGCCAAAAAAATGACTCCAATTGTTTTTTTGGATGGGATTGAATGACACCACTCGCTGTGTGCCAAGCTGAAGGGATGCACAGCTCGAGGGGAGTCTGAACGGGTACCCCCTTCCGCTCACACCGCAGACGGTAACACGATTTTGAGTCGGGGGAGCTTGTGCCTGGGCTGTTCTCACATGTGGTAAATGTCCATTTTATTGAGTTACCTCTGAGTTGAGAGCCTCGATTTTCTTGCATCATCAGGACGGAGCGTTGGGGAGCTGCTTTAGCTACAGCATGTTTCTTTCGAAACAAAGCCATTTTTGCTCTAACTGTGGCAACTGAACAATGTTTTGCCTGAAACTGGTGCGAGTCTGTCTTCCCGTGATGGACTGGCACCAAGCTGTAGCATTTCCTTAGTTTTTCAGTGTAGACAGGACACAACTGTTTGTGTCTGTCATTTTTCTTTTCATTGAAAAGTGTCCCGATCGGCTGTGATAGTTGCCAACACATGTTACTTTTAGCACGGACGCTTGCAGTCGCTCAGCTGAAGTTCCTATCAGTAAAGTATGGGGAGTATGTTGTTCCTCGTGGCTGAATTGAATTAGTTGCATTGTTGCCCGCCCCATGATCTGCTTTGAAATCCAGAAATAGAGTTACAGTAATGATCAGGTTACTGTTGACCGTGACTGTTGCACATGTTGGTGTGTTATCCTTAGTTTTCTGTAATGTAGCAGGTTGTGCTTTAGCTTCTGCAGTCCATGCTATCCTTTAGCATTTATCTGGAAGCTTCCAGCTCAACTTCACTTGCTAAACTGATCAGGTGCCTAGAAAAACGAAAATTTGTGAGTCCTGCCTACCTGTTTCTGTAGCAAAAAGTGGGGGAGCCTTGGGTTATGGATCTGAGCAGTTATCTTTTTGATCACACAGTGAACTCTTAAACCAAAAAAACCCTCCACAACCAAACAAGCCCAACTCTATGCATCTGTAATAAGTCTCTCCAACTCTCACTTTCTTTATTTGCCCTTAGACTGACATTATTGTCAAGCTCTAATGGAGAAGGGGAAATCTAACAGCTTTAAAATCACACAGTGCTGTCTGCGGTGTGACCTTTTTCCAGTTGATGGTTCAATTTATTTAGGTGATAAAGAAAACACTGGGGCATGTGAAGTCTATCTTCTTGACAGATGTGAGCTTGCTGAAACTTTTTCCTCATCCTTTTCTCCTTCCCTACATCCACAGCCAGCCTTTTGTTTTTATAAAGTGATCCATATATTTTTCTTTTGAGGTTTAAATGCTTTCTAATCTTTTCAAGGTTTACAAAACTGCACCTGGCTGTTGAGGGTATAGAAAGGCAAATAGACTGATAGGGGTTGAGATGTACTGAGGGAGAGATGTTTGCATCTTGTGTCAAGGGATACGTCGCATAGGCAAGAAGCCTTGAGGTGAGGTGTGAGGGTTTGGTCAGGTCTGTGAGGTTATTTAGAAAAATACCATTAAATATGGGAAAAGGGGAAATAGCCAGTAGCAGTGAGCCTCAGTAAATGGTAGAGTACTGGCAGAACCTGGTCAGAACTTTTCCTGAAATCATGATGATGGCCTTCAAGATCGCTGCTAAAAGAGTTTGCTGCTGTTTGATACTCAGCAGTGATTTGTGTGAGGCTCTGTTTCTATATTAGATTACATCTGCCAGTAAGAAAAAAATACTGTTTATTGAAACAGGCTGATCTTAACTGTTGCTCTTCTCGGAAGGCTGCTAAACGTTTCCTCGCAGAGGTTTAGGCAGGCTGTAAAGCAGGCTGCTGGTAGTCTGCAGCTGCTGGTGAGGGTTTTGCTTGCCTTGTGCCCGCCCCTGGGAACAAGGTACTACAGGTCCTGTGAAGTTAGATTGTCTTTTTTCTCCCAAATCCCAAGAACTCTAGCGAGTCGAAGTCTGTGTTCCCTGTCAGGAAGCTTGCTTTGCATTGAAATACCAGCATTTTATAAGACACCATGGGAATGTTGGTATCAGACCCTTTCTCCAAAGGGATTTGGGCGCCGTGGTGACTGGAAGCAATAAAAGCCCCAAGGTAGGCAACCTGCTGATCATCTCGCTACACTGAGCGGTTCCTTACAAAGCCAAGACTTCTAGTAGCCCTGTTGATCTTCCAACAGATGTGTAAGGCTGTTACAGGGAATTGCCAATGTGGAAAAATGGAATAGCTGTTCCAGAATATCCATTCTGGACTAATTATTTTTTAAACATCCCCCTCCCCTTTTTTTCCCATCTTACTTAGGGTTATCTTCTTTGCCCTAAGAGCAAAAGCTGAGCAGTGTCAGAGCTGCATATCATGGGGTTTTTTCTGTCCATAATGATATGTTAAACAAAAGGTGCATTAGTAGGATTTTCATCGAGTATCTTGTTGGAATAAGTAGATTCTGTCATGCACCACTGACTCATTTCAATTGCAATACCACAGTTCAGTAAAAGAAAATAATTGAGTCATGGGTTTCTTACTTAAAGTGTGTCTGATATCATCTTTTGCCATACAATTTTATGAAGGTGAAATGAATTTAGAATGCTGATTAAATATGGACAGCTCTCTTCCTCTTGTGTTGGGGTGGCTCTTTGAGCTTAGGAAGAAAATAGCAGTTTTGAAAATACTTTCAATAGATAAGCATTATTGAATTGGAATCGTCTGTATCAGTGGTTGGGTATTTTCTCCTGGGTTTTGCAGTGCTGCCTGCTTTGCAGGGATGCTGTTGGGTGAGCACACCCTGGTTTACTTCAGATAGTTTTATCTGTGTTAGCTCAAACACGTGCGAACCTCATGGAGTTCAACAAGGCCAAGTGCAAGGTCCTGCACCTGGGTCAGGGCAATCCCAAGCACAAGTACAGGCTGGGTGGAGAATGGATCTAGAGCAGCCCTGAGGAGAAGGACTTGGGGTACGGGGGGGTGAGAAGCTGAACATGAGCCGGCCGTGTGCGCTGGCAGCCCAGACAGCCAACCGTATCCTGGGCTGTATCCAGAGCAGCGTGGGCAACAGGGTGAGGGAGGGAATTCTCCCCCTGTGCTCTGCTTTTGTGAGACCCCACCTGGAGTGCTGCATCCAGCTGTGGAGCCCCCAGTAGGATATCAACTGGTTGGAGTGAGTCTAGAGGAGGCCATGGAGATAATAGAATCATAGAATCACAGAA
>NW_010226302.1:12731-20527 GCF_000690775.1 Eurypyga helias
TTCCAGTGCCTCACCACCCTCTCTGTGAAGAATTTCTTCCTGATATCTAATCTAAACCTCCCTGTTTTCAATTTGTACCCATTACCCCTTGTCCTGTCACTACAGGCTCTTGTAAAAAGTCCTCTCCCAGCACCCTTGTAGGCCCCCTTCAGATGCTCTTGAGGGCTGGAGCACCTCCTCTAAAAAGTGACAGGACAAGGGGTAACGGATTTTAATTGAAAGATAGTAGATTTAAGTTGGACGTCAGGAAGAAATTCTTCCTGGAGAGGGTGGGGAGGCACTGGGACAGGTTGCCCAGAGAAGCTGTGGATGCCGCATCCCTGGAAGTGTCCAAGGCCAGGCTGGATGAGGCTTGGAGCAACCGGGTCTAGTGGAAGGTGTCCCTGCCCATGGCAGGGGGGTTGGAACTGGATGATCTTTAAGGTCCCTTCCAACCCAAACTGTTCTGTGATACTATGAAAGCACTAATGTTAACTTTAAAGCTAGGCTTGTGATTTTTAAAAATGTGCTTATTTTTTGCCTAAACTGAATAAGGCAAACTTTCTTCTGCCTGCTGTCTCAGCAGACTGGTGCCCATAGAAGGTTCCAGCAAGAGAAAACTGATGAGCAGCTGAGAGCAGTGAGCTCTGTTGTGCAGACTGCAATATTCATGAAGGATGTCTGCCTGCAAGTGAGGTCAACTGGGACCGCCTGAAACTTCACAAAGAGGTCTATGGCCTCATGCAGTCCTGTCTGAAACAGCAAGACATGACTGATAGAAAAGTGCCAGTGAAAGTCCCATGTACTTTCGTGCTGATGAAGTTAGCTCTTTGCCGGTGTGATCCTCTGCTGAGAGAAGGCAGACAGGACTGAAATAAATGGTAATGGCAGAAGAGCATCTTCTTCCTGATAGCTGAAATTTTGTGAGGAACTTAAGGCTTGGTTTAAAAAACTACACACAACCAGACACTTAGTTTGTAGATGACTTGGTTGGATTTGCCTCTATGGGCCCTTTTGGCCAGGACCTGGTACTAAGAACCTTTATACAGCCTTGAACTAGTAATTTCTAGTATTAGTGGTAATAACAATGTGAAGGGTACACCAGGCAGGACTTAGAAATGCCCAGAGCTTGTGCTGTCAGAGCGTGGCCTGGGCTACCTTCTCTGGGTTTACATCTTGTGACCGAGGAGCAGCTGGAGGGATGGAGCCCCTCTGACAGCGGCCAGGGCCTTTGGGCGAGGACCTGCCCTCTGGTGTAAAAGATGCTCGTAGTTTACACTGGTGTAAGACCAGGTAAACAGCACTGGTACCAGTCACTTAACACAGGCCTTTAAGGGCGCTGTAGCGTAGTTTCATGGTGGGTGTAAACACGCTCCCACATGTGTGCAAAATGCAGAGGACACTGGTGTTAGATCTCGCTGTTGTCCTACGTTTACAGACACTGTCTTAGTCTGGATTAGCCAAACAATTACCTCGTGGTTTTCTCTCTGCTGCAGAAGATTCGTGTCATGTTTATGAGCTTCCGTGCTCTCTCTGGGCCCGAAAAGAGCAGAAAGGAGGTTGACTGGGCGGAGCAATGAGGGCTGCAAGGGAGTGGAGCTCATCTTGGGGCCTACGTAAAGCTTTCAAATAGCACTGGAGGTGGCAGAAGCGAAGGAGCGCTCAGCTTTGCGTTATGGGAGCAACAAGGGTTTGGAAGAGTTGGTTTTAATCCTTTTGTTTCCCTGCTCCTCGGTATTGTTTTTCTCCCCAGCCTTCCTGGTCCCTGTGTTACAAAGCAGAGACTTCTCTCTCGGCGTCAGTGTGCATCTTCCTGTGAGTTCAGGGAGCTTTGGGTAAGGCTTTTAATGAGGAATTTAGAGCGTGGCTGTCTTTGTGCGTTACCAGCGCGTTTCCCCAAGCTGAGCTCGCCCCACGGCACGCGTGACTTGCGTGGGGTTCGGCAGGAGGTTGGCAGCCCTGGAGCGCCGTACCGGCGCAGGTAGCCTGGTAGCCTCGTCTGCTGAGCTGCGGGCACGCACCGCGGGCGGGCAGAGCCCAACCAGCGAGGCCGCGGCAAAGCAGGAGGTCTCTGCGGCCTAGGGCAGTGAGCGGGACCGGGACAAGGCTGCAGTTGTGGGGTTTAAAGATGGACCTTCTAGCTTAGAGTTTCTTTTTGGTTTCTCTCTCTCTCCTCTTCTTTTTCTTTTTTTCTAGGCTGGTTTGGTTGGGGTTTTCTTGCCTTTTTTTTTTTTTTTTTGTGGTGGTGGTGGTAGTTGCAAGTACAATTTTTTCCTTTCTCCTCCCTCCCCACTCATCTTTTTCCGGCAGCTCCCAGAGCAGGCGCTGCTGTATTCCTCCATAGCAGACGAGAACTAGCTGCAGTTACCAGCTGCAGATGTAAACACTTGTTGCCCTGCCATGGAGAGTCAAGCTGCTACCAACAAAGACTGTTTAGCCGTTCGTTCCCTTGCTAGTATAAACTCTCATGGAGAGGAATTACTGCTCCTTCCCACATCCCATCCCTGAGGAAGTGGAATTTCAGTGAAGTAGCATTATTTTTTTTTCTAATACTTTTCAGCTCCTGTCGGTCTCTGGGAGTTCCCGAAGCCAGTCTAAGAACCTCTCCTCCTGTCTTCCTACTGAAATAAGCTCTCCTTTCCTGAGCGTCCATCCTGTTCAGCAGCGAGTTTAGTTCAGCCTGGGGACTTTGATCTACATTGTTCTGGCTGGTGTTGTCCTATTTGTTTAGAATTGCATTTGCCTTTGTGTAGTAGGACTCATAAACGATGGCGTTTCCTCCAGGAATGCGAGTGTTGATGTTACTGCAGTATCAGAAGATAAAGCTTTATAAAAAAATTATATGGGTTTAAAAGTACGACATATACACAGACGTACAAAAGGAAGTGAATGTAAAGTAGATCAACACAAATCCAGTAGTTTCATGGTTGTCTTTTTTTGTTGTTTGTTTTTTTTAAATAAAAACTGAAGTAACTCCTATATAAAATAGGAGTGATAATTTTTCTGCTCCTCCTCTGGGGGCTGTAGAGCTTCCCGTAATCTTTCAAGAGGAGTTGAGAAATGCAAGTTATCATTGCTGGATTTCCTCTTCCTGTACAGACCCAGCATTTGGCTG
Organism: Eurypyga helias; assembly: GCF_000690775.1. Classification (NCBI taxonomy): domain Eukaryota; kingdom Metazoa; phylum Chordata; class Aves; order Eurypygiformes; family Eurypygidae; genus Eurypyga; species Eurypyga helias. The sequence continues at coordinate 15,826 of NW_010226302.1, forward strand.
ACACACTGTGAAATATGTACCAGTTATCAACATGTTTTCAGTTTCAAGGGTCATTCAAAAATTCCTTTTCTCAGCTGTTCTGGGAAAAAAAAAACGTATAGAGAACACTGACACCAGAAGAATCTGTCATGACAGTGTTTTCTGCCTTTCTGTTTAGAGCCTTTGCAAAGAGGCTACTGAAATATTAATAGCTTTCTGCTTTGTGAGCCATCACGTTGCGGTAGTGTGGTCTCTGCATCCTTTCTGTGTTCCCAAAACACATGTGGTTTAGATGCCTTTCATATATTTTAATACAAAGTGGCTGGTTGAGTGGTCCATGTTCTCCCAGAGGAGCCAAAACTCACTTCATGGATCAAGAAAATAAAGGGTTATAAGGCAATTTACCATTCAGGCTGTTGTGGAGGAGTGCAATGCAAAATGTTGTAGTGGCTTGGGGTGGAGGGGAAAAATAAAACCAAACCCAAAGCAGTGATTGAAAGTCTTGAAACGCCTGAGTTCATGTGCCAGCTCTCCTTTTCCTTGTCGGGTCTATTGCAGAGGTGCTGGAGCACCGTGGGAGCTCAGTGGTACCTGTTTGCAGGACTTGCTTTGAAATGAAGAGTGAGAGATGGTTTATTTAATAGACAGCATTAAAGAATGAGTTTCTGATGAAGCAAGTTAGGTGTTAAACACTTTTCAGGTGAACCGTTTACTTATGTAATTATCTCTCATTTACATTATAATAAACGTTTCTCCAGGGAGTTTAGCCACTCATGAAACGCAATTAATTTTCAAATGCTCTTCAGCAACAATTGACACTCCAGAGAATGAAATCCCTAGTCAGTGTGTACATGTTTAAACTCCCCTGCTAAAGGGAAGCTCTTCCAGCTGGGTTGATCGTGCAGTTGTTAAATTCTAGGTTATTTAGCAGTCTTTCATACATGCCTGTCACTAGAAGTCTGGAGTGCTGGCCTTGAGATCCAGGTGGTTTAGGCCTGATAGCTCCCCTTAGTTTCCAGGGCATTGAAGAGCTTCAGGCTGCTGTTCTTCAAGTTAAGCCCAGGACTCGGTGAAGAGAAAAGAGTTTAAATGCTCTTGGTTTCTGTTGCTGACCCCCGTTGCTGTATGATAGTGGTCGCCAGCCGTTTCGTTTCTCTGCATGTAACATGGGACTAACGTAAACCTCCTGTTTCCGAGGTGTACGTGGAGAAACGTGGGTGGAAGGGACTGGTTGGTGACTGTGTCTCTGGACAGCAGTCTAAGTGTCGTGCTGCTGATGTTCACTTAATTCACTTTCTCACCTAAGTGTTGTTACGGTCACGTTTGTTCTATGTCTTGTTAGCGCGGGCCGATAAGATAAAATAATCTGTGGAATTCCACCTTTTACAACTGTACGTGGCCCAACAGCTTAGAAAGGTTTTCAAGCAAGGATTAATTTGATTGTGGCGTGCAGTTGTCAGATGAATTGCTGCTGTGGTTGGAGCAGGGATCTCCACTTCAATGGAGCCGCCTTTTTAAATGTGGAAAGGAAAAAAGTGATGTTGTTAGCCCTAGCCTGCTCTAAACAGACCTGTTTCTGCGCTGACTCCCGTTTTTTTTCCGAGGTTAAGCCTTGGGCCCCAGTGCAGCTACTGTTCCAGCCACACTGGGTTGCAGGGGATGGGGGGGCTTGGGTTGAAACTGGCTTACAGCTGGCTGCAGAGGCTCTCCAGCCCTGAGCGTTCCCAGATCCGAAGCAGTGGAACCTGCAAGTCTCGGCTATTTGGAAGCTGAAGAAGAGGAATAGCTTTTATCCTTTTATGCTTGAAAAATCCAGTGTAGGAAAGCTCTTGCCAGTGATATTCTCTCTTCATAGCAAACAAATAAAACCACTTGGGTTGAATTTGTGCGTTTTCCTGAGGCTTCCTCTTCAGCCAGGGGTAAAGAAGAAAGGAGGCTTTATTTACAGATGTTGCTTTCAGAATGAATCTAGCATGATGATATTATCTGTAAATACATCTTTCCATTTATTTAGAAATACAATAGTAAGATAGTCTGATACGGGAATGAAGACATGACAAATTCCTGTTCTCGGTTTTGTTGCCTTGGAGTACACATGCAGCTAAAAATGAGTCCGTGACTGCTGTTACATCATCCTGTGGCTTCCAGCAGAATACCAGCACGTTTGTTTTGACTGACAGATTTTGTTACTCGCTGTTTAAACTGACCTCTAAACGTAAAGAGACCAGAATGTGGCTTGTTCTGGGAGGCAATTACCCTGTGTCTCTTGCTCTGGGCCATCTGCCGTGTTCTTGGAGGTGTCTCCGAGACCGAACCCAGTGGGATTCCTTGACTCTTCGTATGTTCCCTATGAATACAGGGCAGCTAGTGGGTTCCAGGCAGCGTGGATTTTGTAAGCACCTACACACAGATCACAGTCAGATCATTATGTTGATCTAAAGCGTTTTGTAATCCTCTACAATCTGGGTTTAGAGACTGTTATTAGTGTCACAAATAAAAGCCTGTGACTTCTGTAGTTCTCGGGGATGAAAGAAGTCATGTACTTTCAGAGAATTGCATATTAAAAATAAAGCATATAACTATCCTCAAACTCCTGCACGTTTTATCCCACTCCTCAAGACAGAGTCTTGAATTCAGAAGATTGCAAGGGAGAAATTGATTTATTTTAACTTCATGGTGACCACGTGCTGAAGAAGTGGAGTTAAACCAAGAGGACAAGGCATGAATGAGTCCTTTAAAAAAATCTTTCCCTCTCAGTAACTTGAATCTTTAAACATGGCAACAAGGAAGTGTTTGTTTGATTTTTTTTTTTTTTTTTTTTAAACCATATATCTTTTAGGAAGGAAACCCCTTTTTGCCCAGATAGGTCTCAGATTTAGAAATAGAGATGGATAGAAGGGTACTTTTGAGTTCTATTTTCTAAGCTTGTGAAAAGCCACTTCAGAACGATACCAAAAGGCACAACAGAAGGTGATTTCTGTTATCGTTAGCATTCATGTTTGTGTTAACTGGCCTGGTAACTGATATCTTCCCATTACAGACAAGCAGCAGCTTCCAGCCTCTGTTACTGAGAGCCAAAGCAGGGAAGGGTGCGGGAAGGACAGGAGGCGCCTCTGTGAAGGATGCGTCTCGGTTTGGCTTGCTCCCTGCAGGGATTGGACCAGCATCCCGGCCCTAACCTCCTGCTCTTGGGTTTCTGCCTGCAGTTACCTGAAGGAGTTCCGAACGGAGCAGTGCCCTCTTTTCGTGCAGCACAAGTGCACTCAGCACCGGCCCTACACTTGCTTCCACTGGCACTTTGTCAACCAGCGTCGTCGCAGATCTATCCGCCGCCGGGATGGTACATTTAACTACAGCCCTGACATTTACTGTACCAAGTATGACGAGACCACAGGAATCTGCCCAGAAGGAGATGAGTAAGTAAAGGCTGCACCCTGCTTTTCAGGCATTAGGCTTTTGGGATCAGGCCAGGTGATGATTCCAGCCAGCTCTTGTAGAGATGAAGCAAGTCAGCAGTAAAGCAGCTTTGTAACATACGTAACATGAGAACAGATGTAAAAACTGTAATAGCCACCTGTGTGGTCCAGGCCTGCTGCAGAGATGATGTTAAGGGTGACTTAGGTGGGAATTTGGCTCTTGCATGGCTCACTGTCCTCGTGAGCCTCAGTATCCTCAGCAAAGTTGAGGTGGGAAAAACAGGTCGGTGATGATTAGGGTCAGAAAGACTTTGTTCCCGTAGGCCCCTGACTTGTCAGTAGCTCTTGCACGCTAGATGAGTAGCTTAGTTTGTAACAGGTTGCTGAAAGAGGAGGAGCTTTGTCCTCCTGTCTGCTCCCTGAATTATCTTTCCTCAGCTTTTTAAATCATATCAGTTACTTGCCAGGTTATTTTGTCTTTTTGAACTTGTAAGAAGCTGCTAGGGAAATGGCAGGTACCCAGAATAAGGCAGCGTGGGAAACAGTGTGTTTTATTGGGTCTCTTCTCCCCCTGACTGCAGTAAGTTTAACTGGAGCAGAGATGCAGGTGTTTCTGCTGTGCCTGTGGCAGACTCCAGCCATTCAGGGGTTAACCCAGTGATATAACTTTAGCCACGTGACAGACGTGGAAGAATAAATAGTGTAGCCAAACTGTGGTCAAATATAGGAAGTGTACTGTATAGAGATGCAGTGGAAAGATGGAATTTCAGTTACCCTTCATGCTGCCAGTATAAACACACAGAAAAATGCTATTAATCAGGAAAACAATTTTTCTTTTTACCCAATTAAGTAAAGATCTTGTGACTACATCAGAACAGAATAATCCCCCAGCATGAAGCCTCAGTTTCAATACTTTCTTCCTTGTTAGAAGAGAACTGGAGGGGACTGGAAATAGGATATTTGAGGGCTTTGGCTTCTAGAGCACTGGTTTGTATCTCGCTCAGAGTCATCGAGTGAAAACTGTTGAATCTGTTGCCATCTCAGAATTCTTTGCTGATTTGTATTTTTAGCTCGATGCTGCAATATCTAAACTTTACCTATTCCATCTTTTTATTTATTTATTTCTCAGTGTAGATTGGGTTTTTTTCTGCCTATAAGGGGAAACAAAACATTAAATTTGTAGTGTTGTAATTGTCCTTTCTTATCCCATGCTCTGCATAAAGGATGCATCTGGCTGTAGATAGGCTGTCGCAGCCCTGCAGGAGTACATCAGCAGGGAGCAGGAACCGCACAGAGGCTGGGTGGGC
>NW_010226302.1:20558-47631 GCF_000690775.1 Eurypyga helias
AGTAAGCAGTAACAGCACAGAGTCTGGATGGGCTGCCAAGGAAATGGTGTGTGCCATGTGATGTCCCTTCAATCATGGCTACTATATCAGAGTGCCTTGACAGTGTCCTTGCTCTTCTCCAGATCCCAGGCAGTCACTAGACTAGAATAATATGCTGCTGGTTTAATAATCCAGTTGTCTCTTGCGAGAGAAACTATTACATACTGTGTAGTGACAGGTTTAGGGGGTTGTGTGTAGCGTTGGAAGGCACAGCATGAGAGAAGGGGCAGAGGTAGCAAAGGTGTCAGCTGCAGCGTCCTGTATCGGGAGTACGTCTTCTGGCAGTGTTGAGACCCTCCCTGGCGTGACCGAACTTTGGCTGTTCCTCCTGTATCTCAGGTGTCCCTTCCTGCATAGAACTACTGGAGACACAGAGAGGAGGTATCACTTGCGCTACTACAAAACTGGAATCTGCATTCATGAGACAGACTCCAAGGGAAACTGCACTAAGAACGGAGTCCACTGCGCCTTTGCTCACGGGCCCCATGACCTGCGCTCTCCGGTGTATGACATCAGGTTAGTAAAGGTTGGGGCTCTGTATGAAAAGGGTAATTTCTGTACCCAAATGAAAATTCACGAGACGGAAGGACAGTACTTCTTCAGCCTGAAGTGCTTGGAGTGATGATGATATATCCCTTCCTAACAAGGCAAATCTACAAAGTCTCCAGGGATGAGACTCAAAATGGGAAAAGAGAGCACGCTTCAGTTCCGCCGTGGTTTGGAGTCTGATGGCGGGGTCCCGATAATGCATCTGGAATTCCCAGGGAATGAAGAACACAAATTGTAGTTGCTGTTCAGCTAAAGTTGTTCTGACAAAAAAATGCATGAATGAAATGCACCCGCTTAGGAATTGTCGTCATGCTGCAGTATGTCAGATTTTATGCATGTTTCTCTGTCTCTTCACCTGCTCAGTCTGTATGTTCATTTGACTCTGTCCATGAAGGGAGCTTCAGGCGATGGAGGCTTTGCAGAACGGTCAGACTACATCAGAAGGTGGCATAGAGGGTCAGTCTGCAGTCGCTGCTAGCCATGCCATGATAGAGAAAATACTCAGTGAGGAGCCAAGGTGGCAAGGTGAGTGTCACTTAGAGCCTGTGGGGACTGGGAAAGTCTGCTGTTTGCGAAGTACATGCTCCTGTCAAAAACTTTTGTATAGTAAATGCAGATCATGGTCACCTCCCACTAATGGGTCGGTTTTTTTTGCAGATACAACATATGTGTTGGGAAATTACAAGACAGAGCAATGTAAGAAACCCCCCCGTCTCTGTCGCCAGGGTTATGCCTGTCCCTACTACCACAATAGCAAAGACCGAAGAAGAAGCCCAAGAAAACACAAATACAGGTACCGTGGTCCCAGATACACTATTTCCCAGCTGAGTGGTGAGGCGTAGTAAAAATCTGTAATGAAGGATCTAGGATTTTGCCCACTGGGTAGTTTTTTAGTGTGTCTCCAAGGCCTGTACTGACAGATGTGATGGACTGTTATTTCTGTCAGGGAGACAGGATAACAAACTAAAGGAGTTTTGCTCTATGTAGGAACCAGTATCTAATAAATTACTTGCTCAATCATTACTTGCTCTGGTTTTATGGCAGGCAGAACCTGTGTCTGGCTTCCCTTACCCTATAAATTCCTGCTTTAGAAAGCAGGGCAGGAAAAAGAAAACAAAAGAAAGTTTTAATCCCCATATAGAAACAAACTCGCACACCAGTGTTTTCATGGCAAAGGGTCAGAATGTTCAAGTTGCTGCTTGTGTGTGCCTGGTGGCGGGGATTGGGAGGCACTGTGACCCGTACTGTAGCTGGGCATGCATTCCTAACCCGCTGCTACCAACTCCGCTTTTGAGGCACGAGGGTGTTCTCGTCGCTCGGCTGTCATTGGATTTTTCAGCCTGCCGCGTCTCCCTGAACGCGTTTCGTCCAGTTTCCTCCCACACAACAGAGCTTTTGTTGTGGTCTCAGTGGGGCTTTTCCTTAGTTCCTTTTTGAAAAACATAGGAGCAGACCAGAAGGCCAGGAGAGAAAATACCATGGATGTTCTCGCTTCCCTTCCCCACCCCCAGCATTCATAGAAATACTTGAATCAGCACTGAAATCCTGTTTTAAAAAAATGTAAATAAACAAAAATCAAAGGAGCAACACCTTCAGGAGAAACAGAAAGACTAAGCCCATCCTCAGGCAGCAGCCATGTGCTTCCTGCCCCTGCCTGGGCCCTTTGGGAAGGGAAGAGGTGAAAGCTTCTCCACTCGCTTCTGTGTTGCTTTCCCCACCCCCAGCTGATGTGGCTGCTTTTCGTGCAGGCTCTGCTGCTGCGATCTGCTTCCCTCTGCTGTTGTTTGAGGGAATGGTGAAGAGCATAAAGAGCAGGGGAAGTAGGTCATGGCAAAAATTCAGAACTAGGGAAAAGAACTGTTCCTGGCCGGGAGAAAGAAAAGGAACTTGCCTTTTCCTCAGTGACCTGACTCAGCCTTTTTTCCACATGGCCATACTATATCCCTGGAAACATACCACTGTAAGGGTATTAGGTGTTTTAGGATTAGCCAATTAACTTATTAGCTTTCTATGAATGTACAGTTCCAAAACAGAAACCAGACCCAGCATCTCTAACACTAATCACATCAGCTGCTAACATTGTTGTGTTGGTTCAGGTTGCACACAGTTTCGCATGGAAAGCTAAGCCACGTTTCTTTCGTTGGGAAATTGGAAGAGGGGGAAGAAGATGCAAGAGCAGCAGGGTGGGGGCTGGGGAAGCAGCAGCCAGCCAAACAGATCGTACAGCTGAGGTTGGGAAGCCGAACCTGCCTCCAGATTGAGGACAGCAAAGCTCAAAGCATGCTTGTGGGTCTGATGCATTCTCCTGCTACCTTATTTACACAGATCTTCGCCATGTCCCAGCGTGAAACATGGAGATGAGTGGGGAGATCCCAGTAAGTGTGAAAACGGAGACTCATGCCAATACTGCCACACTCGCACAGAACAGCAGTTCCATCCAGAGGTACAGTGACCTGCTCAGTCTGTTGGGCAGCCTACTAGAAAAGCAAAAGCATTCCAGGTTTATGGAAGTACGTGAGTGTGCCAGCTGGGAGAGTATGAGTGCTTCTTGCGGTGTGATCCTGGGATACAGGGAAACTGCGTGTTGGAATTAAGCTGAAATTCAAATTGACAGCAAGACCTTTTTGTTGGGCAGACCGTATGGGAGGACGTAAGAAAAGTAGGGGGAAAACTCAGGTGTAAGAACAGTCTTGTGTATGGGGGTCCTTTTGAAAGCATGGTGTGGGTTTGCAGGTGAGGATACAGCATTTGTTTCCCAGCTCTTGGCTGATGATGATCACGTCAAGCCATAGATACCCACCAACTGGTTGCTACAAACCACCGAGCTCTTAGCTATGAACATGCCCAGAGCATTCCAGTATCCTTACAGAAAGTGTAATTAAGACCTTGTCCTAGTCTGCTTCATGTTGCAGTGTTGAAAAGCTTTGTTGGGGCTGTGTCGGCAAAGTAACCATTGTCACCGCCTGTCAAACTGGGGGGAAGGGGAATAATCCCTTTACCGCAATCATTGTCAACGGTTTGTTATTTTCCTTGCAAACATGTGGCTGTAGCTTTCTGTGCTGTCACCTGTCAGCTGTTTCCAACCTTTTGCTGTTTGCAATATCCATGGAGCTCCCAGTGAGACTGAGGGACTTTATGGCAAATGGTGACCTTTGGGTGAGCTGAGGTGTGATGGGTTGATCTTTGGGTGAGCTTAGCTGTGATGGGCATATTTTGGTGTTTTCTGTAACTATTGTGGGTTTTCCTTTCTTGGAAGCAAAGCACTGACATGGTCACCCTGAACTTTGCTGGCCTTTGTGCCTTTTATCTGTGTTTCTATCTTGCTGTCAAGCCTCTTTGTAGTACTTTTTGTACCTGGGCTGCCAGTCACTGTTTTTTCCTGTTCATGTCGGGTTTTTTTGTTGTTTTTTTTTCCCATCCTTAGATCTACAAATCCACCAAGTGCAATGATATGCAGCAGTCTGGCAGCTGTCCCCGAGGACCCTTCTGTGCCTTTGCACATGTAGAACGTACGTGGGCTGCTTCTCTATACTTCATAGATATTTGAGCTATGGAGAACTTCTGGCCAAAATAGATAGTTTCAAATATAGGGCCACTAAACTAGAGCTTCTCTGAAGGATTTTCAAAACCAGCATATTAACTTTGGTAATTCCTATATGACCGTGCTACTGTGGGGGTGCTGGCAGAGCTGAAGGCAGCAGGTAGCCTGTGGGCCTCAGCCCTTAGCTCTCACTGCACTGTCTCTGGAAGTATCTCCCTCTGTTCCCTCACTCGCTTCGTTCTCAGTGTGTCAGTTTGGCAGGACTGGAACAGAGAGAGCTGCTTCTCTTCCACACGTGTATGAGCTCTACCTAGCAAAGAGTCGTATCTTAGAAAGCGGAGGATAAAATTGCTGATTATAGATAATGTATTGATTCGTTTTAAAAATTAAATACTATTTTACTCTTTATGAAGTTTTGCTTAGAGCTTAAATCCTTAAGTTGGAGAAGAAAAATACGCTGCTTTTTTCTCCGCTTTTCCTCAAATCCTCTTTTCTCACTAGCGCTCTAATTTATAGGGTGTTATTTCGATCCTCTTTTTCACTATCTGTAAACTAGTGATGTTTTGGTTGTGGGAGTTCTATATTCCCGTTCTCAGGGAAACGGTTAGCTCCTGGTCCCATGGCTCCTGCTCAGTTTCTACGCTCCAGTCTCACCGTTGAAACTGCAGCAATTAGAGCAGGTTATGCAGAAGTCAATAGATTGACTCTGATCCTGACTCACTGCATGGCCTTGAGCAAATCTTTTTCTTATTTTATTATCCTTTGTAAATGGTGGAATTAGTAATCGCTGCCTTTGTCAAGGAACGGTGAAAGTAAATTCCCCACAGGTTATGCAGCTCCTCTCACAGGAAGCCTTGTCGACAGGCAGTAATTATAGCTAGAGCTGTGGGCTGTAATGGCCCAAAACACAGTAGTGCAACTACACAGTATGATCCAGCAGGCTTAGGAGAGTAGGAAATCTTGATAAAGAAAGTGTTTAGCAAACTCCCTTGTGTATAACACAGTGTTCTTGTTTAGGAGTTGCCTTACTCCTAATGAGATTTACGCACTTGATACGATACGACTTGAAAGCCAGAGTAACTTTCTGTGGCACTTGGGTCATTCCAACCCATGTGCTGTCTTATAGAATGGTATCTTTTAGTCCTTTCTTAGCAAGGCAAACACTGAGGGCCTAATTCAATTCAAATAACAAGAGTCCATTTATCATAGCTGCTCTTAGCATGAGTTTTGGTGATTATTAGCAAGGAATGTGTTGAAATCAGTACTTAAAAGGTACTGCAATACAGGTGTAGTGTCAGTTAGAGTTTTTGCAAAGATGCTGAGCTGTGTTAGATGTAAATACTACATGTCTGCAGCATCTCTGCTTTACCTTCCCAACCAGCGACACTTTCTTTTTGTCTATGCCTTTCTATGTATGTTACTTTTTTTTTTGGTACTGAGCACAGATCAAAACTTACCTCCCTCAGCTAATTATAAAGCACCCATCAACTTTGTGCCTAGCAATGACGGAAGCTCTGCTCAGTTCAAGGCAGCTGGATCGAACACACAGTTCATGCAGGGAAGATAATTTTGGAGCAGTGTTAATGGACTAAAGAGCAGCACAGTGTACAAGTGGTGACAGTAATAACGTAAGGAATATTAGATAAGTAGTACTCATTTGCCAGATAAGATTTCTTCTTGCTTCTGTACTTATAAGTAGGCACTTGTAGACTATTTCTTCTCTCAAGAATCTCTAGGTATTCTTGTTCCTAGATGTCTTGTGCTCCATTGCGACTGTACTGCTTTGAATAATGTTCCATGTGCTTTTTTTTCTTCCAGAGCCTGCACTCAGTGAAGATTTACAGCAGTCCTCGGCTGTGTCTAGCCCGACACAGACAGGCCCTGTGATGTATATGCCGTCGGCAGCTGGTGATTCTGTTCCAGTCAGCCCTTCCAGTCCGCATGCCCCAGACCTTAGCAATGTATGTAGCACTGTGGGGAAGCCTCGTCCCTATCTTACAAATCTGGGTTTCTCTGAGTCGCTGTCCTTCTTCCTCCCAAGAAGAGAAATCTTAGGTATCCAAAAGCCCAAGGGATATGACATTTCTCTTTTAGGTATTAGCTCCACACTTTTTAGAGGGATCTATTTACGTGGAACATACAGTTCAGTGGCTTTAGTATTGTCCTCTCACCTATAACATTTCTAAGCCTTCCTTTCTGTGCAAAGTTTGTTGATGTACTTTCAGGAAAGTGGAATGCATCCGCACATGAAGTCAAACTCCTTCCTGTCTGGAGGTACATATTGGGCTTCGTTTCCAAGTACTCCAATTAAAGGCTATGAGCCAATAACCTCTAAAGTACATACCTACAATCGAGTTTGTTTACATATGTAATCTCAGAGGCTTAGCCTGTGCAGAGTGTGTGTTGCATTATAGGATATCCTTCATTCCCGCCCACTCCTACTTCTGGAGATGGCTAAACTCTGGAATGTTTAAGTAATGCCTCAGATTGTTGGTAGTACTTTATTTCAGTTGTACATACAAGAAGTGGTCAACAGCTACATGCAGGTAGTTAAGAAGCCCATGGACTGCTAGACCACTTCATTTCTGCGGAGACTTTTTGCTGTTTGTTAAGTCTTCCCCGTTTGTGCTGCTGTTGATAAGGTGTGTAACCTTCTCACCTGTTTGGGCGAGGTTTTGAGAAGGTAAACTGACATGAGTTTAACTCATTTGAAACTGGTTGGAATGGGGTGAACTCATTTAGGACCTCCGTTTTATCTTATTCCCCTCTCAGTTCATAGTTCTCCTGAATTCGATTGCAGCCAGAATTCCAAACAGATCTTAAAGTCCAGACATCATAATTTCTCTCACTAAATAACACTGTAGAAAGCAGTAGAAAACAAAACACCTTTGTCTTATTAATGTATCATCTAAATTCTCTGAAAAGTGCAGTGAAATTGAAGGCATCTTCCGCTTAATAGACCATTTAGGTCTTGTCTATCTCAAGCTCTTAGTCTTTTAAACAGTCTTTCCTAATCCTTGGATATATGCCCAACGGCAACACATGTCTTTCTGTGACTTCATCACTCCACAGGGCATCCGTATGTAGCTCGCAAACAAATATGGCTTTGCTGGTGATCGTTTTACGTGATGAATTTATCAGAGAAAAAGGTCCCTCTAGCAGCCAGCCTCACATGGCCTGTTCTGTTTTGTATTTGTACTGTAGGTGTGGAATAAATCAGGAACTCTGCCAACTAGCCCCACCTCCACCACAGTGAGTAGTATCTTTGCGACTGTAGGGAAGCGTGGACAGCAGAATGTCTGTGTAAAAATAAAACCAAAACATTGTAGGATGCTCCTTCTTTCTAATGCCAGCCCAGACTGTGCCACGCTTGAATCTGTGGTAGCAGTGGCTGGCTGAATGTTGTCTGAGCGCAGCCACGCTTGCCAATGCAGGCAAATAATTCCTTGTCCCAGAGAAATGGGTTATCTGCATTGATCCAGGTAGGCGCTTTCTCTAAAACTCATCTTAATCTCCTTTGCTGCTGTCTGTGGCTTCATCTACAGTGCAAAACCAGCCTTGTTGCATGTGGTTGTGATCCCTGGTTATAGTCCAAAGAATGGAACTGTTGGAAATCCTTGGGTTTTTTAATGCACCCGTTGATACTTGGCTTGTGCCTGCATTAAAACTTTCAGATTTCCAACTGGAAAGCAAAAGATACAGTATTACACGTGGCTCGGATACGCTTTGTTGTTCTGACAGCCACAGCACCTTTCCAGGTTTCACACTGCTACTCGGAATGCAGATAGGATCCCCTGTAGCCTAAGGAGAGTGAAGAGTGTTTTGGTCAAGTTTGGGAACTTGATCAGTCGCATCTGGGGCCTCAGAAGATTAACTGTCACTAGAGCTGTAGGTTGGTTTTCCTAAGCCTCCACTCCAGTACAAAGTAATGACAATAAAACCGTAACTGTGGGACTGTATAACTCCAGTATCTACTGGAGCTTTTTCCTGGTTTTTAATTACTCTTTACTGGAAGCTCGTGTGCTTGTGTTGACTGTCAGTGTAATCAATGCACAAACAGTGGAGTGAATGAGCTCTTCTGTGGGGTACCTCTTCTCTTCAGGTTGTTGCTACTGGCTGGCTGTACTCTCCTGACACTTGTTCCTTCTATTAGATTCTTTGTAGGAACAGCAGTCTCGGAAGCCCATCTAATATATGTGGGTCTCCTCCTGGTGCCATTGGAAAGCCACACAGCTTGGAGACCATTGGTTTTCCGCCCGACTCAGTATCAGCAGCTGGCAGCTACAAGAAAGCACCGGGGTTTGAGCGAGAAGATCAGGTGGGGGCCGAGTATTTGAAGAGTTTCAAATGCCAGGTTAGTAGGGAATACTGGCTGGAAGAGTTGGGGGGATGAGGAAGAATGTGAAAATAAATGCCCAGTCTAGCTTGAATGTATTTTTAGTTTTCAAGGAACAAAAACAAGAAAGCACTGTCCTCATTAGCAGTTCTCAGATCCCTGCTGTTGCTTTCAGTCTCCCTTCCAGTCTCTTCCATCTTACATCTGTTCTCGTCTGCCTGGCTGCCATCACACACGCAGTTTGTAGAAGTCAAGTTGCTGCTTGTTTTCCTAATCCCTCACACCTTCTGTCCTGTGTCGACCCCGGGTGGCTTCCCACGTATCACTTCTTGCTCTCTCTTTTTCCATATTTAGGTCTTTGCCAAGAGCTGCTGCTTCCTTTTCTGTATTGTCTCATGGAAACTCATCCTTCCTTCTCTGTTCTCGCTCCGAACTCTTACTTTGAACTCCGTGACTTGGTTTGTCTTCTGTTTTCACCGTTCATTTCTCCAGTGTTCTAGAAATGTCATGTTAGTTGTTTCTTGCTTCTCTGGCTGTATCATTCTGATCCTTGACTCTTTCCTGTGGCTTCTGTATTAAATTTGAATTGCTCATTCTTATTTGAAGAACCCTCTGCAGTCTTACCCAACCCACATCTCTAATGACATTCCTTCTTAGCCCTTTTGGATATCCCAGTCTTGCCTTGCTGCTTCCTCAGTCATCATCTTGGTGTCATGCCTTTACTCAGACTGCTCCCTAAGCCTAGAACAGGCTCTTCCATCTCTTCTGCCATGCACGAGCTTGTCCACAGTCAACTTCTTAGAGTAAATTGCCTTTCTTGATGTTACAATTAATAGTTTCACTTCCAAGTCAGCTGAGCCCAACCCAGAGCTTGCGTCTCCGTGTTTATTCCTCACCGGGTTTGTAAATGTGATAGAATGTCATCCCGATTTCGGGGAAGGAATAGCTACTGTTATGAAGAGGTGCCCGCAAAAATATTTCCTCTTTAAAAAAAATATATAAAAAGGAATAAAAATACCTGTTCTATGTTGTTTGAAAACCGAAGTGACAAGAAATGCTGCTTTCAGCCTGGCTGCGTTTGAACTCTTGTCTGCGGTGCTGAAGAAGCTACCCTTAATAAGCTTATGCTGCTGTGTTAGTACTGCACCGCTGGGCGGGAACACTGGAAATACCCTGTCCAGACAAGATCTTGCATAAAGTAGTTGGATTTAGAAGCAGACTCTGTGGGTTTTGTTTTATTTATTTTTACAACTGGGAAATTATGACCAAACTTTGCAGTAGGACCAGTCTTGAACACTGTTTAGTCTAATTAAAATGATTTAGTGACAGGTACAGATTAAGCTATATGCGTGTACACTTTCTTATAAATGCTTCCATTGTCTTGCTTAACGTGGATGTGGCTTAGGACATTGCAAATTGATGCAACACGTCTTTGGGGGTAAAGAGCAGACCATGCTGTGATCCTGGCGCTTCTGGCAGGCACAGCAGCTTGTAGCAGTTGTTTAGAGACAAAAGAAGAAACATGTGCTCGTTCCCTATTGCTGCTGCTGGAACGGAGGAGTGAACCCAAAGCTGAAGGACTGAGAGAACCCCTGTTTCCTGCCAGCAGAGGCAGGGTGCCAGGGAGGCCCTGCTTTGGAGAAAATGGGCAGCAAGCCTAAGCCAAGGAGAAAGGGGAGGGAGCATGAATAAGCCCTTTAAAAGGAGGGCCAGATGATGAGCATTTATGTCTCAAGCCCAGGCTGTGCTACAAAGATACTGTATTCAGGTAGCTTCTTGCTTATGTGGCTTTAATTAAGCAAAAACCTGTGTTAAATGACTGGAATAAATAGCTACTAAGGTATAGACGGAAGTAATCACAGTTGCCTTATGCTAGGCTTCTGTGGTCAAAATTAGGGATCTCATCAGCATCCTGATTTAATTTTCTTTTAATCTATAATTACTTACTTTTTAAAATCCTCTGTAATTCCCTTTGGCTGCAGCGGGCACCAGAGATTCTCGTATACCCTGTAAATTAGACCGATAATTAGGCATTTTAACTTTGTTCACCCATATTTGAAAATGTAAGAGACACTCTGGCTCAGCTCTGCATTAGGCTTGTCGATTTTCTTCTGTAAAATTAGTACAAATAGTTTCTATCCTATTAGAATGAAAAACGCACCTTCTGTGTTAATAGGTTCCACACAGTTTGTGGTAAGGCTGAGCCAGCAGTTAAAGCTAAAAATACTTTCTGTGAGTCCCAAAAGATTGAGCAAGCTGGAAAAAAATGCTGGCTGCACTGGAAGGACTTGAGTGCCTTGACCAGGAGGCACTAAGGTGTTCCTTAGTCCTGACAGACAGTAAAGTAGGTTTGTTCCATGCCGGTCAGAAAACATTCCATTTCACTCCTAATTTATGTTCCTTGTTTTCTTCCCTGACTGCAACAGAGTGAGCTGGGGAATTTCAGCCTGCCTTTTGAGTTTCTGTCTCTGTTTGCCCTTTTCAGTGTTATTTGGAGCTAAAGGAGGCTGGCTTAGCGGCGACAGTCAGTTTGCTCCGTTTTTCACTGGTGTTACAGGAATTAAAGGCAGTGGGAATTGAGACTAGCTTAGACAAGAGCTCACTTTTTCTCCTCCTTAAAGAAGAATAACCCCTCCAGTGAGACTCAACTGCAGCAGAACCAGCTAGCTGCGTTGGCAGGAAGCCTCCCAGGGTTTGGGGGGGCACGGCTGTGTACGTGCCCTTAGCTGCTGACATCCAACAGCATATCTTGTGTTCAGATGGGTGTCCAACAGGGTGGGGATGCGTTGGTTCACCTACCAGGCGCGTTATCAGACACACGCAGATGCGCTAACGTAACGCGTCTTACTGCACGCAGAGGAAAACAGGCCTGGGATTGGTTCAGTGGTGCCTCTGCGGTATGTAAACGCGCTGTCTGTTGTTCAGGGAAGCATGAGAGAATGGTACCCGCCACAGCAGGATCTTTGCATCCCTATCTCAACTGCCTGTTTGCCAGGCTTTGACCTCCCCATCTGCCCGCAGGCGTACAGTTGAGCAGAGAAAATGATTTAATTCAGTAAAACCCAGAGATGAATTCTTCCACTGCTCTTTTGCCTGGCTGGGTATGTCATCCCTCTCCAGCAATCTTTTATCTTCTTCATAAGGTTGTTTAAGCCAAAAAGTCAATGCCTATCGCATAGGTCTGGGTGGTGTCTCGTGTGCTGCTGTTGTGCATCGTTCTCCTATCTCCCGGTAGAGATGGTGGCTGCCTGCCTTTGTGATAAAAACCATCGAGCCGGCTTTATGCCTGGCACATGGCTCCGATTCAGACCAGAGGTGGTTGGAGAGAAAGTAAACCAGCAGCCCCGACTCTCAGCCTTTTTTTGCTCCCTCTCTGCACCTGGAGGCTGTGATTGATCTCCCTGTACCTTACACGTGTATCGGCATGGGAGGAGCAGAGCAGGGCCTGCAGAACAGACCGTTACACACTGACAAGCTCAAGAGGCCCCTTCCTTCCCAGCTCTGGTTATTGTAGCTCGGAATTGACTGGTGGTGTGAGGCAGCAGGGTTGATATCCGTTAAGGATATAGTGCTGGAAGGCCCTTAAGCTGAGTTTTTAGGCTGGATAGTGGGATTCTAAATGTATGTTGGCATTCATGCTGTTGCGCAATTCCAGACAGCCTTGACCTCGGTTATGTTTTATAGTTTTGAGCTTTCTGCGTTAACGGATGGGGGAAGGATACTTTTTTTTTTTTTTAACTGGTTTGATGTTGCTTTTAAAATTGGTTAGTTAGAATTTTGTTTTATGTTATAGTCCTAGCTGGAAGCTGGAAAAGTTTGAGGGAAAATATTAATCTATATATTTTCTCAAAGTTGAAAAATGTTTACGTAATTTAAAAATATAGTGTGCCTCCCACCATTTCTGGCACTTTTTTAGATACTAGTAGGGCTGATGAGTTATTTATAGCAAGACAAAATAATTCATTTTTGGTCTTGGTTCTTAGGATGTCCTTTGTACTAGCAGAGGAACAGCAGTATTGAAGGCTCATGTAACTGTGACAAGTCTGCGTATAACTCTAGGGGTGATGTCTTGGTATATGGAAATCAAATTACTTGGGGTGTTTTCAGTTTGCTATACTTGCCCGTTCTCCAAATTCTCTAGTGCCCAGAGCAGCCTGAGAGAGGAGGGGACTGCGTTTTGTCCTCTCCAAAGGCAGCACTAAGCCATTTTTAATTTTGCTGCTAATCTCCTTGCTTTTTTTTTTTGTTCTGTTTCTTTACTCTAGCAAGCAAAAATGAAGTCCCACTCACTGGAACACAGGAGCCAGGAGCAACCTTTGCTACAGCCCAAACAGGTATGGAACTGCTTAACACCTAGCTCAGTGCTTGCACCACCACAGAGAAGGACACGGAAATCTCCGTGGATCCAGACAGCTCTGCAGGGAGTAAATGACAGCCCAGACACCATTAGGGATGCTCGGCTTGAGGGATTACTCTGTGAAGATGGGATGATTTGCTGGAGGGGTTATTTGTGAATGGCTAGGCCTGTGTGAATTCAGGATAGATTCATAGGCCTGGACCATGCTGGAGAGAGTCTCCAAATCACACAAAATTGAGCTGGAATGGATTTCTGGAGTCATCTAAGTTCAAGGATTCAGCAGAGAGAATTTAATATCGGGTTCTAAGTTGTGTGCTGAACCAGGTTGGAGTGAGTGATTGTGTGACCCCTCCCTGTGATTGCATGCAACCTGTGGGTCACAGGAGTTAATTCTGGGGCAGCCTGAAGGATATTTGTAATACTGGGGCGGTGGGAGGGGATGGGGTGACCGACAGAGAACAGTCAGAAATTAAAGAAAAGCTGTTAATCTCTTCCCCCACCCCCAGCCCAGTAGTAGCAGCAGCCATCTGTCAGGTTGGAAGCAGTCAGGAACAGGTTTGCTGCTGATATTTGGCTCATCCATGCATGTTTCTGAAGGGATTCTTCTATAAAGATGTTTTATTTCCTCCCCCTTTCCCTTTCAAAACTCTCGTTTCAGGACATACTGGGTATTCTCCCAGTGGGGAGCCCACTGACATCCAGCATCTCCTCTAGTATCACTTCCAGTCTGGCCGCAACACCACCAAGCCCTGCCGGCACCAGCAGCATTCCAGGCATGAATGCCAATGCCCTTCCTTTCTACCCAACCAGTGACACCGTTGAGTCTGTCATAGGTAACTTTGCCTTTTTTACTCTACGCTGATAGGGCTTCCTCAGCCGTGGATCACCAGGTATGAGAACTGAAATAGCGTGGGTGTTCCAGCGAACTCCAGCTTTTCGTCTCTGTGTCAGTGTTGGCAGATTCCTGAGGCTGTAAGCTTTTTCTGTGACTGTGACACATCTGATGTTTTCTGCAGGTCATTATGGATGAAAATCACCCACGGGACCAACAGAAGGCCTCTGAGCCACTTACTCAGAATGTCAGATGGTGTAAAGGGCCTTAAGTTTTAGGTTTGTTAAAGTGACAGATCTTGGAGCAGGCAGGAAACCAGAGGGGCATTTTTCCACAGTTACAACCCCTTACGTTCTAAATGACAGTTTTATAGCAAGGGCTACCACCAGGTAGATTGTAAGGACTTGCCCTTTGTAGAGTGTGGGACAGAAGCTGTAAGAAAAAGGAGATCAGAGAATGGAATCATTCCTATCAGAGAGGTACAGGGTTTCTGGTCACCTGTTTTTTTGGGGTGTTTTTTTTATTTTTTTTTTAAGATGTTTCTGAGGTGATCTCACTAATTTGATAATAATAGAGATGAGTGGGCATGTGTGGGATGGAATTATACTGATCATGATTAGTGATAAGGCATGTTCACATAGATAAAACATTTGCAGGTATTCATAAACTTTATTTTACACCGTCTTTGGACCCCAGAGATGATTTTCAAGTGTTCCCTTCTACTGGTATTTCTTTTCTGAGTGGCTCTTCATTTGAAAGTAAGGACAAAGCACAAGCCAGACCCAGACGTGTCATAAGTCAGTGTTATTACATATTATGGACAACTTGAAGGAGCAGTTTGGGGAAGACTTATGGGAACTGCTGTTATTTCATCAAATTTTTGTTTTCATATAACATTTGGGAATGCTTTGAGACAAAAATAAATCAGCTCAGGCAGAAGAACCTGAGCTGAAAAGCTGCCCATGACACTTCTGCCAAACCATTTCAGAACAGCATTGCTCAGGGCGGAGAGTAGGGCTGTGCAGACTGACAAATAGAGAGCGAAGGCTCCTCTGCATGTAGGCTCTTTGGGCCATCCTATCTCTTGAAGTTGTTGGTCCTTTATAACATAATTGGTACCTCTGTGTCTGGCAGAGTCTGCCTTGGATGACCTGGACCTGAATGAATTCGGAGTGGCTGCCCTGGAGAAGACATTTGACAGCAGCACAGTGCCCCACACGAGTGGCATCATGATAGGTACATGAAAGCAACAGAGCTTTCTTTATCTTCTGCCAAGCAGTGTTGCCCAGTCACCTCAGTGGAGCCAGCCCAACAAAGCTTAAAAACCAGTCCCGAAGTGACATTGGTTAAACCAGCAATTATAACGAACTCTGGCAACCGCCGAGCATCTCTGAAACGAAAGCTTGCCCTTGCTGACTAGAAGAGCTGAGGTCTTTCCATGGGCCCAGGTGTCTTGGGGGTGTTTCTTGAGGCTGAATGGGACTTGATTGAATTTTTTCTTTTTTTTTCCCCCCCCTTTCTTAAAGTGTATAAGTAGACTCTATAAGGCATCTGATACCCTTAAAAACAGGCCAAAGTGTAACAATTTGCATCTTAAGCAGAAAACTCTCCCTAGCAGTAGCAGGAAACTCACTGACCTGGTAATGCTATCCGTCAGAGTGTCATCATGATCTGCTGATTTGACTCCTGTAACATCTGTCTTATTTTAATACATGGTGGTAGACTGAGGCCTCTTCTGCCTGTCTCATGAGTGACCAGGGATAAAACAAAAGCTCTCGCAGCTTTTTGGAAATGATTATAGTTTCTGGCTACCCTTGCTGTGTAAGGTTTGGAATGAGAGCTAACTTTGGTGGTCTGAAGGTTTCAGAGGGAGCTACACTGCCTGGAGCTGTATTTGAGGTGGGAAGTGACCCTAAAGAATATCACTTCCACTTCCCTGCCAAAGATAAGAGCCTGGTTGGGGGTTTACTGTGCATGGCTGCTGATAGCCCTGCTTTGCCACTACCCATCTGCAGTGGCTTGGAGAGCCTCCATACTGCTTTTCCCTCTGTTTGCTTCAGGTCTGGGTGTTGATCTCCCCTGTTGATCTCCTGAGGGTGGAGGTCAGGTAAGAGTGGGGAGCAAGGCTGAGGTCTCTCTTGATCTGTGTGTGGCGGACAGAATGACCTCCTATGTGAGGGAAGTTTGTCTTTAGAGGCTGGGCTTTTATTTATTTGGGGTTTTTTATTATTTATAGATCCAGACACTCAAATATGTCTAAAGTGACTAAAGCTAGTTGCTGATTTTTAGTGGTGAAGATCATGACCTGACCCAGCATGATAGTCTTCTCACTACAGGTTGGTTGGAAGTATTAAAGGCAGAGGCACATGTTTTACAAGTGTTGATTACAAAGTATTTCACCAGATACCAAATTCTTCGTCTGTAAACCAATAGGGACTGAACTCTGCTCAGAAAACCTTTTGTTGCTTTGGTCCATTGAACTCTGGAGGGTCTTAACCTACGTGGTTCATGGGACGGCAGCTTCAGTGCTCCTCTTAACGGCTGAGAGGGGAATGAAACGTGATGAGAAGTGAAGGGAATCCCAGGGGGCTTAGGAAGGAGAGAGGGAAGCTAACTCCTTCTGCTCTGAACTCCTGCAGTGTGCTCTGGCCCATGCTTCACTGTCATACATAGCCATCCTCTCTGTGTGTTCTTTGTCCAGGTGGGAGTTTGCTGCAAAGTTCTGCTCCTGTAAATATCCCCGGGTCCCTTGGAAGCTCTGCCTCCTTCCACTCTGCCTCTCCTTCTCCACCGGTCAGCCTCTCATCGCATTTCCTCCATCAGCCCCAGGGACACTTAAGCCAATCAGAAAACACGTTCCTGGGGACATCAGCTTCTCATGGATCATTAGGTAAATGCACAGTGTGTGTGTCCAATGTACATGCCTGTCTGTGCCATGTAAGTATTTTCTTCTAAGTTAGCTTAATTTTAATGTATTATTTCACTGCTGCCATTTGAATCGTCTTCCCCTGAGAACAGCAACAGTACTAGAAGCTGCTTTACCAAAGATCAGTTAATACCTTGTGAACAAGGGGGCAGTTCCCTCTGCTTCCCATGTACCTAGGCTGAGAAAAAGGGACGGATAGGTTAAGTGACTTGCTCTGGTGCCTTTCAGGGAAAAGAGCTCTGCGTTTCCCTGCCAGCAATGTTGTGCCAAGACCACTTTGTGTAGAACTCGGGGTCGGGTGCTCAGCTTCGCTTCGATCAGGTGGGGATTGCAGTTTGCCTGTGGGACTGCTCCTTCAGGTTGGTGTCTGGGAGCTCTAGAACAGACTGGGGTCATGACTTTTTTCTTCTGTTTGGCACTCTGCACGCAATTCTGCACCGTGGATTTGGCAAAAAGTTACAGCCTTACAGCTTTCTCCCCTTTGCTCCTTTGTTTTATTTTTCCCCTCTCGAGGATCCCTTTCCTGTATGAGGGACTGCAAAGGAAAGAGAAATTGCTTTGGAGCTTCAGTTGTATCAAGCAGAACTAGGGGGCCAAATCTGTTTTATTATCTAGGTTATCTGGAGAAATCAAACTGTTTGTTGGGCTCAAGGCTACAGTGACGCTTGCTCTGCTGATTTCCGAGTTAGTAAATATAGTTCTTTAACAATACTAGATGTAAATACTTCTTCAAATTTGAGATACACTTGAATCTTGACTCTTCAGCTTAACCTAATAAAACAATTACATGCTTTTGTAATCTGTTTCTGCATGCACTCGTCTCTGTAACTGCATCCCTTGTTTGCATAGGCCAAAACCACGCTTCCATGCCTTGCGGTTGCTATTCGTTTGGCTTTAACAGCTTTTACGACTACTGTACTAAGAAGAGAGACATCAGAGGCCATCTCTGCTGTTAATTAGTGTTGAGGCTGGCTGTTCATCCTGGTTTCAGTAAGAAAAGGAAAACTTGCTGATTAGGTCTGCTTTTAATCACAGAAGAAACAAGTTAAGCAGTTGTATTTGTCTGAATATGTAGATATGCAAATAAAAAGCCAAAGAAATGCAGGAAATTCACAAATGCTTTTAAATAATTTATTTTTAAGAAAAAAAGTTTGATATTTTTCTGTAACACAACAAAACCATTTTTGCTGTGGTTTTGGTAAGATATTTAAATGGTAACCTGGCAGTTTGGAATCTGGAATCTGTTCCATGTGACTTGCTAAATCATAGAATCACAGAATGGTTTGGGTTGGAAGGCTCCTTAAAGATCATCTAGTTCCAACCCCCCTGCCATGGGCAGGGACACCTTCCACTAGACCAGGTTGCTCCAAGCCTCATCCAGCCTGGCCTTGGACACTTCCAGGGATGGGGCATCCGCAGCTTCTCTGAGCAACCTGTCCCAGTGCCTCCCCACCCTCTCCGGGAAGAACTTCTTCCTGATATCCAATCTAAACCTCCCCACTTTCAGTTTAAACCTGTTACCCCTTGTCCTGTCACTACAGGCCCTTGTAAAAAGTGCCCCCCAGCTTTCTTCTAGCCCCTTCAGGCACTGGAAGGTGCTATAAGGTCTCCCTGGAGCCTTCTCTTCTCCAGGCTGAACAAAAAACCCAATTCCCTCAGCTTTTCTTCATAGGAGAGGTGCTCCAGCCCGACTTATTTGTGTTGCAGTAGAGTTAAAATTACCTAGTCCTAGGCTAGTTCCCCCTGCACTAGGTGGGAAATGTGGAGAGAAGGTGTTCCTGACCAAAGGGGCTGCTACTTCAGATGTGAAATAAGAGCAGCAGGTAGAAATAGGGAATAAAAAGAAGTGACAAGATAAGTTTGGTCAGCATTCTGGCACAATTTGTGGCTTGCCAGCATCCTGCTTAGTGCTAGATTGCCATTCAAAAAAATGGGAGTTTTATAAACAGAATGTGACTTGGGATTCCATTAAAATCTCTTGCTTTCAACTGAGCACCCTTCACATCAGCTGAAACGATCTCTAAGTGGCTTGCGCCAGCAAAGGTCCCTTGCTGTGTGAAGTGACTTGTTGGTGCCCCTAAGCCCTTAGTGAAGACAAGCGACCATTTTTCAGCTGCTTTTTTTTCTAACTGTTTGTGTCTTGGCTGCTACCAAGTGGGAAGTAAGTGGAGCAGCGAGGGGTTATTGGCTTCAGGGTTTGCTTGCAGACACAGTCAGTTTGGCTGCTGTAAGATCAGAATTATCAAATGCAACTAGATTTTTTTGGAATGATCCCAGCCAGTGGTGAGCGCCACTAAATGAAAATGACTCCTGCCTCAAAGTGGTGCATTGTCTGTGAGCCTAACAGTCCACACCACTCAGTAGCTCTGTCTCCATATGAGTTTTTCCTACGAGTTTTCCCTGGAGTGCAGAGTGTGGATGCTTATTTTAAGTCAAAATATTTTTGTTATTAAAAGAACACTAACCTTGGAGTCTGTGGAAAACAGGCAGTTTTGTTTACAGCTGGCTTTCTACTGCTTTGTCTCCTAAGCCTTGAATTTCTTCCTGGAAAGAGAAGTGACTTGAACAAGCTAAAACAGGGAAGTGGTTGGTTAGTCTTCTCTGGTGCCGGTCGCTGGCTTTCTGCTCGAACTCTGCAGGGCGTGAAGCTGATGTCTATACTGTCGCCTCCACTTGCTTATAAACAGGGTTTTCCAGTTCGTGCTGTTTCTCGCATATGCAAACAGTAATGGCATTGCCACGTTTTACTCTCGGCGGTTTGGGAAGGGAGACTCCTTTTCTAAGCACCAACTTGAGGAGACAAAACCAGGAAAGCTTTCTTAAGGCCTGGGTGGAACCAACGCTGTTGGCCAGCGCTGATGGCTGGGCTGTGCAGAGAAGCGGGAAGGTCGTGAGCAGTTCGGAGCTTCTCGTATGAGAAGGGGGATTCAAGCCAGTAGTCAGCTCTGCTGTAAAACAGATGCTTCTGAAAACAGCCTGGTTCAAAACTTGCCTCCGCTCAATTTCTTGGGTCCTCCCTGTCCTTAAAGATGAGGCCTAATGGTATGAAACTTCCCGTAAAGTCCCTCTGTGGTGGAGGCTTGGGGATGATAATAGTAATTCTTAAGATGGTCTTTCCTGTATACACATTTTTGAATCCTGAATTTCACAGGGGTAGGGAGGAAATGGGGAAATTTCCAGCACCTGTGACATAACCCTCTCTATTTCCCTGTGAAACAGGTTTAAATGGGATGAACAGCAGCATATGGGAACACTTTGCTTCGGGGAGTTTTTCGCCCAGTACCTCACCTGCATTTCTGTCAGGTCCAGGTGCTGCGGAGCTGGCACGGTTACGACAAGAGCTGGATGAAGCCAATGGCACAATAAAGCAGTGGGAAGAGTCTTGGAAACAAGCCAAACAGGTACTTGGGCAACTCCTAGGAAGATGGATTAGGGGGAGTGTAAAGGAGTAGGAGGGTGTTAGGCTTTCAACAGGAGCTTTCCAGACATTGAGGTGATGGGAAGAGCTGTAGGTTTTACAGATTCTCGTAAGCATTCTTATTCTTTCCTCTCCCTTGGAAAGAGGGACTGAATCTCTGGGCCTGATGCATTTAGATGCTGGAAGTGCAAGGCTGGGTGTCGTAACAGGTGAGCTGAAGTGCCTGACAGTCTCTTTGCCCTGCCAGTTGACTTTAGGTCCACGACGGTTTGCTGGTAGGCAAAGTTCACCCCTTTAACGGTGTGAGCCAAACAGGTAGAACCACAACCCAACTGGGTGGGTTATCTGCAATTAGCAGTGCTCTGAAGCAAAGCTCCAGGGACGCTCAGAATTTGGGAGTGGGGCAGACTGGGCAGAACACATTTTTGGTGAGGAATATATGGAAATGGGTAATTTTGCCTGGGATTCTCTCTTAGAGGCTCATCAAGTTTTCAGACTGCTTTTTTTACCCTCCTTGTTGGAACTCGTAGGCTTGTGATGCTTGGAAAAAGGAGGCAGAGGAAGCAAACGATCGCGCCAACACAGCTAACATGGAATGTGAACTGGCCCGGGAGCAGAGGGAAGCCTTGGAGCTGCAAGTGAAGAAACTGCAGGAGGAGCTGGAGAGGATCCACACAGGCCAGGACCCTCAGTTTCCGCGTTCCTTCTCTGACCTGGAAACACTCTCGCTCTCTTCACTCTACACCCTTCAGAAACAGCTGCGGGCAAACCTGGAGAAAGTTGATAAGGTGAGTGCCAGGGACTTGCAGGGCAAGGCCTTGCTCTCTCTGCTCCTACACATCACAGCTTTTTTCCCTTTTTTCTTTAATGCAGCCAGCAGCCTGTCAAAGCAATTCCGTGCAGAGGTAGCCAAAGTGAGTTTTAGCCAGCTTACAGGAAAATACCTGTGTCATCTTTGTGCCTAAAGCACAAAGTTTAAGTCAATGCAAGCTGCTCTGTCGATCCTAAAGGTCCTAAAATCCGTCACGTTGAGCTGCTTTGCTTTTGCTTCGGAAGACGAGCGAGCAGACAGCTGCAAGCCCTTCCCCTGCTGCCTCCTGGCTGCTTCCCAAACCGTAGCACAGGACGGGAACCCTTTAGCTTTGTCCCTTTGCTTACGTTTTGCCCTGTCCCCCTCTCTTGCAGGCGGTATTTCAGATGCAGTCAGTGAAATGCCTTAAGTGTCAGGAGGAGAACCGGGTGGTGTTACCGTGCCAACACGCAGTGCTGTGTGAAACGTGCGCCGAGAAGGGCGAGTGCCCCATCTGCCATCCCAACAGGCCCCACTCTCTCCAGTCGTGACCTTCCAAGGACAATTGTTCTAATCATATCATGTAGAACTTTTTAACTTTATACATACGTACATATATATGTATGTGTACATATATATATGTATGTGTATATATAATGTATATATGTGTGCGTATGGGCCTGTCTGTGTATGTGTATGTACATGCACACGCATGCACATACGCACATAAAACAAAAATTAGTTGCAGAGCACTTTTTAATATTTTACATCCCGTATCTAAACTGCCCCTCCCCCGCGCCCCACTAATTCTAACTCTTGAGGAACTTTGAGAGCTGTTTTTAATACAGATCAAAGGGCCATTTGCAAAGAGTCTGCGTTTCTCCTCTTTTCTATTTAGGTAATAACAAATTTTTGACTATTTCCAGAAGGATTTAGAGTGGGCAAGAGGGGGTTTCCATGTGCTTTCCAGAGGAAGAGTTGAGATCGCGGGGAGGCTCGAGGTGGATTTGACTTGTTTGTGTCTTCGGTCTCCCTGCTCTTTCGCTGACCCGGCCTGGTTAAAGCCGTCCTCCCCTGATGGAAGTTCCGCTGGGTGCCTGCCTGCTGGGCCTCACGTTGCCCATCTCTGAATGTGCAGGAACTTTGTCTGTCATTTCAACCAGCAAAGTTCGCTTTTTAAATTCTTTTTTATGCTCTTTGTATATTTGTATGAAAAGAAAAAAAGAGGAGGGGAAAAAAAAATATTGTATTGGACCTAGAGCAAATCAAGCCCCAAAACTGAGTGACTCTAGTGCTCATTGCTGATACAGCTGACACCTTCCAGGTCTGAGCAACCGTCAAGTATTGCCTCTGTGTCAGCTAACGCCCTTTATCCGAGACGTGGATGCACAGGTTAGTTCTCTCCAGGCACCCCTTTGGTGGCTCTCCGGAGACTTTTTACTGTTTCAGAGCAGATTCATTTTTGTTTTAGCCACAGGGACCCGATTCGTAGTCACAGCTGAAATGCACCAAACCATTCCAGGGGGTCTGAGGACGCTTTGGTTGAGCAGAGTCGATGTTTCCTGTGTCAGCACCTCAAGGATAGGCTGTGGACTGCTGGGTCCGGAGGCCTTCGTGCTAGAGGTGATGTATACCTGTGGTGACAGGGCAAGTCCAACGTGACATAGAGATGCCACCAGCTTGGAGCTGTCCAGTAGCCGAGCTTTCCCGTGACTTTCGGTACCAGTGTGTCCATTGGATTTTTACATCAGGGGGATTGCAGTAACCTGCTGGGATCTCAACCAAAAGGCCACTCTGTTGACTAAACGTTTTTATTTGCACGGGGATTCTGCCTGTGCCACCCCTCCCTGACCTGGAAAAGCACTGGAACCTCCGGCAGCCCACTGTTGTAGGAAAACTGAACTCTTACCGGAGCCTCTTGGAAAGCTTCATATTTAATGCAAAGACATAATTAGGTTTGCTTCCGTAATTCCACCTTTCCTTTACGTGGAAGGGGTTAATATGCATTCCCAGATGATCTCTTAAGTGCAGCTCTGTGTAGTTATTTTTTATGTTTTTCCCGTTAACTTGTTTTTGGTTTTTTTGGTAAAAATGCTTTTTTTTCCCATGTGTATTTTATTGTAACTAGCATCTTTTTTTTTTTTTAATTTTTTTTTAATGGAGAGACACTGTTGAGTGATCATTGTGGCTATGTTGTTTGGTTATTATAGCCTTTGAATGTCTGTGCCATGGGGCAGCACATCTGCCTTGGTCTGATCTTAAGGAAAGACCTTTAATTAAACACGTGAACATTTCTTTTTTTAGGAAAATAAAATTAAGTAAAAAAAGTGGGGGAGGGGAGGAAGAAAAAACCCCATTAAGATAAAAATTTACTAAAAAGCTTTTGTAACTAACTTAAATCATAGGAAATAAACTCTTGAATCAGATCTTTAATATTTATAAGAATCAGAGCTGATCAGCCTCTTTTGGCTATTGGTTTGTAACACTTTTTATTAGCGTGGTGGTTTACCTGCTCTCCTGCCTCCCTGTGGGACTGGTCAGGGTGACGCTGCCTTTGGCCAACTCTCTTTTTCCAGAATTATCCAGCACCCGGCTGCGCGACCGCATCCGAATCCCGCGGGGGCTCTTCGCTTTGTCCCTTTTCTTCAGGTGGAGCTTGTCCTCTGACGCCAGCTCTGCCTGTCTCGGTGGGACTTTCGCGGTGCCGTGCGTGGCTCTCGGGTCTAGGGGGAACAGACGCTTGCCCCCAGTTTCTGGGGGGGGCACATTGCTTAGGCAAGGGTGTACAAAGAAATTTCCAAGCCAGAGGAAGCGTGGGGGTTTTTTTCCTTTTGAGTAAAACAGTGTCTCTGTTTTTAACAGTTACACTGAAGGACCAAAGAATTCAAAACTTCCCCCATTTGTGGCCCTTTATGTTTTGACTTTGTTCTGCACTCACGGCAGGACAGCCCCAAGGAGTTAGCACCAGCCCCAGGGGGTCACGTCCCCTTCCCTCTCCCCCAGCCCAGCCCGTCTCAGCGCTCTCTTCGCAGAAGCGCATAGGCTGTTTCTCTCTTTCCTCTGCTTCTTCAAGAAACACTTCCTAAATTTAGGTTTCTATGAATTTGTTTGCTGCTTTAAAAAAAATCAATCTATCTGAAATGTGAATTACATTCTTAAGCATCAGATGGAAAAAGAGAACTTCATCTTGGAGTATTTTAGGACTGTTTTGGGGGGCCACTGAGGTGACAATTTCGTAGCTGAGTGAGGTGCGAGCAGGGGCAGAGGGCAGCGTTTCAGACCCGCTGCAGCAGTTGTTCCCTCCTGCCCCGGGCAGGAAGGGCGAGCTGCAAGCGCGGCGCTGCGTTGGAGGCTTTAGGAGTCTGTGGTCGGCTTCTGCGTGCTGTAAAGAGAGTCTTGTTGAAATAAACCTGGTGCTAATACCTACGGCCCCCGTAAGGTTCTGTCACGCTCCCTCCTGAAGCAGGAGCTCCCTTTTAGGGGACACGCAGTAACGTGGCAGAACCCACGGGGCTTTTTCTGGCCGAGTCACGCTTCAAAACAAACTTTTGGTCCGCGGGGCTTCTTGAGGAGCAGCCCGGGCGGCTGTTGCTGCGCAGCCCTGCGCACGCCTGGGTCCTGCCTCTTCCCGCAGGCTCCTCGTTGGATAATGACGCTTTCCTCCCCACGTTTTTGGGAGCTTCAGAAGTGTTGACCTCGGGGACTAATCGTGCAGGTTGGATGCTTCTGAGTTAAGAGCTGGGGGAAGGGAGACTTACTTGTGTTGTGAAACCACAGTAGCTTAAAGGTCAGTAAACTCACATTATTATGGAAAAATACACACGGGCGCAGATGGCTTAAGAGAACACTATCCTGGGGAGACAGGCATCAAAAAGCAAGGCTAGAGCTGTAGGTGAGAGCCAGGAGCTGGAGAATTTTGGCATGGCTTTGGGCTAACAGGACCACTTTTAGGTCATTACCAGCCTTAGATGACGGAGCTGCGTGCCAGCTGCGGCACTGGAGGGACCGGGGGAGAGTCTCGGAGCTGGAGCACAACATTTTCCTTAAGCAGACCTGCCCCGACAGGGAGTCGCTGCGGCCGATTTCCCCTGCCGAAGGGTTTTGTACTTCCCGTACGTCTCGGAAGCTGAACCTGAGCCACTGGCAAGGCCTGTGCGGCTGAGACAACGCAGTCCATACCCCGTGAGGGAGCCCGGAACGCTGAACAGACTCGGTAATTCATTGCTGTTCCACCAGCCTCCCAACCTCCTCTCGTTCTCCTTTTCCCCCATCTGAGAAGGAAGAATATTCCTAGTGTTTTCCTCCAGAATTGTAATAATCCTCGGAGCGATGGCCAACAGCAAAATAGATGTTACTGATGTAAAACCTAGTGTTTTAAAGGTGAAAAGTATTCCTGCAAACCGTTGACTGCGTCGGAGAGTTTTCTGGGGCTTCCCCACTCCGTAGCTTCCAATGTTAAAACAAAATAAATACAGTATACGTTTTTAAAAAAAAAAAAAGTTAATAATAATACACACTGCAGTATTTCTGGTGGCAATTCTTGACCAGTCTCTTCCCTGCTTTCCCCAGGAGGAAGGGCACTGGGCAGAAGCGCCCCTCGTCTGTGTAGAAGTTGGCAGAATGGTGATCGGTGGTGTGTAAAACGTGTTGTTGATTCCATGTATAGAACTGTGATTTCAGCTGTCGTTCTCTCGTACTCTGTAAATATGTGTTTTGGCTGTCGGAAACCTGGTTTAGACTCTTTTCTTGGCAGAGTGAATTTGCATGTGGGGCTGGAAAGAACTCAATCTGTGTCACAGTTTCCAAGGGCAGGATGGTTTGGTTGTTTTGGTTGGTTGTTGTTTTGGGTTTTTTGTTTTTTAGAGGACAATAAATTTTTATTTTTTTGCTAAGAAAGTACAATAAAGCAGCGTGTGTGCGTGTGTGTAGGTGCACGCGTGCCGGGGTGTGTGTGCCGCCCTGGGCCCTGCTCTGGGGCTGGGGGAGGGTGGAGAGGGCTGCGCAGTGGGGCCCCTGAAGCATTTCCGTGGCCGATTTTGCCTTCTCCTGAGCTCCCTTCTGGATTGAGCCCCTTTTCCAGCGGGGGTTGCACTTCTAGTGGAAGGTGTCCCTGCCCATGGCAGGGGGGTTGGAACTGGATGGTCTTTAAGGTCCTTTCCAACCCAAACCGTTCCGTGATTGCGGTGTGATGGGAGAGGGGGAGAGGTGACGCGGTGTGGTTAGGGAGGGCTGAGGCTGCCTTTGGAAATCTTAAAAATCACAGAGCAAAGAGCATTTTACCACCCAGATTCTCGGTCTGGCCAAGAATTTGTGTGTCTCGGGCGAAGGCAAGCTCTGCCTGTGCAAGTGGGGGGGGTAGAGACATTTAAATCCTTACGTACGCGGTTTCACGCGTAGGCACCCAAAAAGCCTCGCTTACAGGTGGACCCAAGAGTTACCTTTTATTTGTAGCCCAGTTTATGCCTCAGAGATGCATCAACCGCTTACCCTTGGTCCAATCACAATAATCCGAGTCGCCCGATCTAGATGATGAGTGACACAGTAAAATCGGTAGATGTTCCGCGCCTGCCCCTTCCTCCCCGCGCCGCAGCGCTCTGCCTGCCTCGGGCTTCCTCCCCAGGGTGGTGACGCTTTCTTCCTTCTCAGGCTTGCGTTTGCCAGGAGCTGGGATTGCGTGCTCCGAGCTCTGTTCCGTTAACGCTCGGGCTGTCCTCCTCTCTGGGGGGTTGGTTAGGCCGCGGTCGGTCACCCTGGGCGATGGCCGGCTGCCGGCGCGTCAGGGAGCTGAAGCGCGTTCAAACCCGCTGAACCTCCCCACAAACCCTCAGGCCGGTCGCGAGCAGCGCCAACACCCAGTCAGCTGCCCGGTCCAGGGCTTTCCCCTCGCTCCCTCCAGGATTCCCCTCCCCAGCAGCAGCAGCCCGGGGGAAATGACACCCTGGTCTGTGCCTCCTGCCCGCAGCGACCCCCCCAAATCTTATTTCTTGGAATTGAGGCTGAAACAAGGGATTTCAGCCAGCAGACAGCTTCCTTGTGAGCAAGCAGTGCCGTCATCCCTCACGCTGTGGTTGGGTCGAGCCTGGCCATGTCATGCAGACACCAAAACAGGTTTTTTCCCACCCACCCCTCCCGGAATCGAGGGCTTGACCTGAATTGACCCAGCAGTTGTTCAGAGAGAGCAGCTGGTGCTCGACCCCCCGGGAGTGCTTTTAATTCCCCGGGATGCAGCAGCTCTGGGGGAACCTGCTGCCGCTCAGGCACAGCCGCCCCCTTGCAGGGTGGGGA
>NW_010226302.1:48014-48217 GCF_000690775.1 Eurypyga helias
CCCCTGCGTGCCTCCTGCCGTCCCTGCGTGCCCACTGCTGTCCCTCGGTGTGCCCACCACTGTCATCTGCGTGCCCACCGCTGTCCCCTGCATGACCACCGCTGTCGTCTCTGCGTGCCCACCGCTGTCCCCTGTGTGCCTGCCACCGTCCCTCTGTGCCCACCGCCGTCCTTGAGTGCCCACCCCTGTCCCTGTGTGCCCAT
>NW_010226303.1:0-791 GCF_000690775.1 Eurypyga helias
TCATGTAATGAGCATCCGTTTTAAACAGGGGCTCGGTGTGGGATGTAGAAATTGCAAACGTCAGGAAATACCAGACCGCTGCAAGGAAGTAGGAAACGTCCTCTCTGAACACCTCTTCCTGCACCATGTCTCTGGCTGTATGTCTTTCGTACAGCGTGGAGAGTCAAGGCAAATTGTGCCCAAACTTTACATCTGCACTGTGTGAGAGAGGCTGAGAGGCCTCGTTTCTTATTGTTATTTCTCTGTCCTTTTCCAGAAATGAAGAGCACTATCTGGGCACACAAAACCGGACCAGTTCAGCTTCAGGAGGACACCTTCTGTTGTCGTTTCACGCAGCCACACTGCCATGGCAGAGCACAGGCCGTGCCTGAGACAGCACACGCTTTCCACCACCCCATTAACGAGCACAGTACATGGTCATTTGTCCTGACAAACACCATTGCTTTTCTTCCGCAAGGGCCTGAGCCGCAGCAAACTGCAGCTTTCTGCCCAACAGGCATACGCAACTACCTCACTGGCACTGAACTGCTTCTGTCACCGCAAAGACAAATTATTCATCTCTCCCACCCGTTTTAAGCCATATTGAAGTTTTACCCACCGGGAGAAAATGTAACCAGCACTTTTGGCACTTTGCCTACTTTTCCTCCAAGACATGCTAGATAACTGCTGCTCATTCACGTTGGGGTGCGTGTCTGCCTGACATGGAGAGTAACAGAGACACCCAGAAACAGCCATTCACTGTGAGAAACAGACTGAAATCTGTAGGCAACCCGGTACCTTGAGGTCGTTCA
>NW_010226304.1:0-16791 GCF_000690775.1 Eurypyga helias
GCCACCTCTCCAGCCCGGGGGACAGGCTCTTCCAGGGGACACAGGGGCACCCCACCATGCTGTTCCCTCGCAGAGGTGGCCAGTGCTGCCCCCTCCCCGGGAAGAGTTTGCCTCTCGGGAGGAGGCACCAAAGCTGACAAAACCACGGGGGTGTTGGGTGGTGCCAAGGGAAACCAGGCGAGCACACAGGGCAACAATGAAACTCAGTTATAGCTTTATTTAATAACTGGTACAAAGTCCTCCTCAGGCAGAGCCTCCCAGTCCCATTCCCTTCCCGAAATGGAGCAGAACACGAGCGTGACCCCGCAGGAGCTGGCTCCCAGTGAGTCAGGACTGCCCACCGGTCAAGAAAGGATGTTGTGCTCATCTCTCGAGACCTGCAGTAGCCTGACCACGCATCCCTTTTCTTCCATTAACAGCCAGACCCTGGGGTGCAGCAGGCACTTGCCTCCCACCCTCTGCGACCCGGCCAGATGTAAAACCAACAGAACTGTGAATCCCACAAGGACAGTAAGCAGTCCCGGCAGGGAGGCATTCACCACTCACGCTTCCGATGCGCCTCGGGACGTGTGCCTGGTTCCCCCAGCCGTACCTCCTGAGCCTGGGTTAATACCTGCGCAGACACCCTGCCTGGGGCTGGCGGGGGGGCAGAGCTGGCAGTGCAGATGGCTGGATCTCGCCTGGCAAGGGCACTGCTGCCTGCTGCACAACATACTCGATGTCAGAGATTCACCCGTGCCAGGGTGCAACAGTGAGTAGGTGGTAACTGCGGCTGCCCTTCTGCAGGAGGGTCAGCAGGGGCGGGCTGGAAGCCAGGGCTGCTGTAGTTTAATCCCTTGTACCCGGTTAATAGTGCACCTCGGTTAGTGTCAGTGTACGTGTCAGCTGCTGTGCCCCCTCAGGAGGCTCAGGTAAGAAATCACTCTGCTCCTTCCCAACACGTATACAGAGATGAGACCAAGACAGTATTTCCGATCATTTCATTTCCCCACGGCTGCCTGGCATGCTGAGAGTCCTGGGAACACAAAGACCTCCTGGTGGGTTCTGCACTCCAGGCACAGCGCTGCCAAAGAGCATCTCCGGCGCCTGGAGTTGCACATCATCGTGGTCCTGCTTCGCATGCCCACAGATGCCATACCAACTGCACCACGAGGGTCCTGTAGCAAAAGCACAACTAGAAAGCAATTCTAAACCTCACAAAGCCACAGAAATTATATTTAAATGAAGAGGGGAGACAACGGCTGTCATCTGGACTGATACAGCACAGACAGGAAATGGGGCCAGCATGTACAGTAACATGACTTACTAGGACCGCGGAATGTTAACGAGTTTTAAAGAGGCTCCGGCGCCAAGGGCATCCAGAAGGGACCAAAGTAATGCCAAGTACAGACTACCAAAGAGGTGGCAGCTCAGATGGGCATGCACAGGTTAGAGAGAACAGTTAATGCCACGTCGGATGAAATGCTAGATTCTGAGTGGGTTCAGTGGGGGCGAGTGGAGTTGTCTGATTCCAGAAGAGGAGCTCCTGCCTAACAGGATACTTCCATGGTTTGAGGTGCATCCTGGAGGTCAATTCCTTCTGGAGTCCCAGCACTTCCTTCACCATGGTTGCTGGTATGAGACCGGCTGCGGACGCTCTCGCCAGAGCCCACGCTCGAGGAGGAGTGAGTACGGGAGCGCATCAGCCTGGTCATGCTAGCTGCTGGCACTGCAAGAAAGAACAGGCGTGGGGCTTAGGAAAGGAGGAGCTCCTAGAGCAGTATCGCAGTCACTCAGGTACGTCACTGGGTAAGCGCAAAAAGGGCTACACCCTCCGGAAGAAAACTCACTCTCCACTGCCAAAATTAAGTCTTTGCACGTCTAAAGCAAGATGTTTAAGGCCCAATTTCAAAAGGTCCAGGGTGAGCTAATGCCAGAAGTGTAACTGATCATTTGCAAGTGCAGTCACGGTGTCTGCGCAAACCAAGGCGGCGGGTGTACGATGACCTTTTGAAAGTCAGTCTCGTCACTCTAGAAAACCACAGAGCTGAAGTCATGCAACAACCAACGAAGTACAAATGAAAGGTGAAAAACCGTAGCATACACATTGTATAATGAATCAGCCTAACTTGCAGCAGGACATGCCGAGACAGAGCGATGCACCCGAAGGATCATTCAACTCAGTACACAGACTTGGGCCGAGGCAGATGCACAGTTGAAGGTACCTGACTCAGTGCTTAGGTGGCTGAGCTGCACATAAGGGACTGGAAACAACACGAGACAAGGAAAGGGATGAATACAGGAAAGAGCCAATTAGTTACGGTGTGTGACTAGCAGCTGCACTGCTCCTGGGATACCCAGCTACTGTCCCTTCCATGCCCAGTTCACACACTGTGCTGAAAGCTCCCAATATTTGGAAGAACAGCTGCTAACGAGCATCTCCGGGAGATGCCAAACTGACTCAGAAATCCATCAGGGCCACATCTCTTCAATGCCTTTAGCTGGAAATGGCAAGCCAACCCTACCTCCCCATGGTAGGGGACCACAACTGCTCAACAGAGATGTCATTTTCCTGTGTCAGGGAAACTGGGCAATACTCTAACTCCAGCTATGGAACTGAAATTCGTGTCTTCCCTTGAGTGGACAGCATCAGATTTCTGCTACAAGCCTCCTGCAAGGCACGACCGTCCAGCTGCAGCTCAGCACAGGCAGGTCCAACTGGTTCAGCCAAGGTGCGGGATAGCTGTTGAGCAACTGGCTTGTGCACTTCTAGAAATGGCAAGCTGCTCATCTGCCGCTCTCCTGTTCTCCCCAAGAGAGGGAGGAGGCCTTGCTGGCCAAGCTCTGCAGTGCCAACACAGTCTCACCCACCCAAACTGGGAAAACCATTTTGGGATTAGCTACTAATGCTGGAAGTAGAAAGAGGGGCCCTGCCTCCCTGCCATTCCGCAGTCCTGCGCACCCTGTCTGAGAGATCTGACACCCACAGCACTGACGTCCTTGCTCTGATGGCAGCACTTGCTGACTTTACTAACACCAGGAACAGAAGACATATAAACAGAAATGCTCTCTGGCTGTGAAGCTGAGGGAGCCTTCTCATGGCACCTTCCTCTGCAGGACCAGGCTCTTCTGGCCAGCCCTGGAGAACACAACTGTCCCGCTGTGCTCATGTCAGCTACACACAGCTCTGAGGAAACGGACAGTTTTTTCTGAGCCCTGATGCCCATGAGTTGGCACAGAACTTCTGGCTGCCTGGAGACCACGGGGAGTGTCACAGCTGCCATGGTGACCATCCTTAGTGGTTAACCAGTCACATGAACCAAGCCCTCCCTAATTCCAGTTTTTGAAGGTTCAGCACCCACAGAAAGGAACTCCTAGCCCTGGCCTCTGGCAGGCAAGGCAGAGCCGTGCCAAGGTGCCTGCAATGGAGACAGTTGCTTTAGTGCAGAGAGAAGGGCTTCTCCTGAAGTCCCCTGTCTCTGGAGTACCAAGGGCAGGGGAGCTGAGCAGCCTGACACACTCAGGAGACAAGGACTTCTGCCCCAAGCACAGGGAGGAAGCCATGGGGCAGGGCACACACTGGATTGTAACACCGCTCCCTCTGGGCTCCCCGGGTGTCAGAAGTCATCCAGCTCTGTTCTGCCATTATAGGGTTTCACTTCAAAATTCTGCTTACCCCTGGGGAGAGTCTGAAAGAAGTAGGTATGTCCGCGGAGAAAGGGAAGGGCTCGCATGCACCCATCCCCACTGCGAGGCTGTACGGCTAACTCCTCCCCCTCCGGAGAGGGAATGCACAGAAGATTTCAGAAGATTTACCATTCTTGGGAGCATGCTCTTCTGGACTGGCACAAGGATGGACTTACAATGTTTTACCAACACCAGCAACCAAAAAGGGGTCACCATTTGCAGTGCGGATTACACACGTCAAGGAACAACACTGGTTTGCTACGACTGGCTAGCACACTAGTTGTTTTCCAGCACGGATGGCTCTCCTGGTAACCACACTAACTCATGGGTAGGGACACAGATGCCAATGGGCTCAGATGGACCAGAAAGGCTGAGCTCCCTTCACAACAACCCCGCGCCAAAGCAGGAAATTGTGTTTGCCACTTACTGTAGCCCATTCCCTGCACAAAGTACTTGAAGGCTTCTGTCAGCTTGCCAGGCTGTGGAAACAGAAAGCGTGGCTTTAGTGCAAGCAGAGCGAGGGACCTGGTACAACCCAAAGGCCACGGGGGAGTCAGGAGGCATTCCTCACCTGAACCACCTGAGGCAGGCCCCCGCAGTCAGCCATCTGCAACAGGAAACAAAAGGGGGGCTGAACCATCCCAGAGCCGCGCCATCTCCCCCACCCCGCCGGGGCTGACGAGACACCCTTCTGCCACCTTGTCTCCGAAGCCAAAGCAAGGCCTGGTGACGTGTGTTCGGGAGCCTGTGGCGGAGCGATCCCAGCGCCTTGGAGGCTGCGTTACCAAGCGATCTCATGCCACTCCTCCCAAACCTGCCACTTTGCACTGCTACACAGCAGCTGTCAGCACACTGTGGAGCCATGGGTAAGGATGGGAAGGGCCGGCATAAAGCTAGAAAAAGTGACGCTGTCACTGGCGGAGAGCTTGGTGGAGGCAGGGCACCTCTGCTAACTCCCAGCAGGTCTTCCCTGCTTTAAAAGGTATAAAGAAGTGGCCATAAGGCAGGGATTCAGGGACTCCCCCCGACAAACTCTTCTCTGCCGAATCTATCTCCGTGCAGGAGAGAACACAGCCCCGAACGACTGTCCACAAACTTCTTAAAGCTAAATATATGGAAGGCAAAAACCTAAGTGGAGCTGGCCTCAGCAAAAAGAGGGTCTTTGTGCAGGCTGCAATGATTCTGGAGTGGCACTCACCTTCAGAAGGGTAGTTTTCGTTGGGTCAAGACGTGAATTGCATTCAACCTAAAACAAAAGGAAGAAAGAGGGACATGACATCACAAAGAAAACTTGAAGTCAGATGTAAAATGTGGGACAGCTGCACCAGAGGCAGTGTCTTCAGCAACAGGAGATTCTCTGGGACCAAGAAGGACTGAGCAAAACAGCAGAGAGCACATAGGAAGAGAACAATGCATGGAAGATGCAGGGACAACAGGCAGGTGTTCCCCCAAGGGGACCTTGTGGTGACAGAATGTCAATGTTCTAAGATGCGGCTACGACTTTACAGGAAATCATCCCCTGGTTTTGGGGGTGGACCATGAAATTTAAATTTAGAGTACTTTCTGGGCTCTGACAGCAAGACTGGGAGGGAAGGAGACTTCTGTGCAGTGCAGCACTGAGGGAGATCACTCAATCCCTTGGCCAGACAAGGAGGCCACAGCCACCTCTTCTCTGTAAAGCTGCTGCAGAAAAGGAATAGAGCAGGGCCCTGTAGGAAAAGCAACCTCAGTGGGGGAGACTGTCATGAGCTGGGAACCTGGGCAGTCAGACAGGCAAGCAAAGATCCCGAAGACCCTACCCTGTCCCCCAGCTGTGGCTGGGAAGCAATGAGAATCCTTGGAGACAGTATCCTAGCAAAGTCAAAACTTGGAGAATGTCTCAGACTTCCAGACCAGACTGATGAAAA
Source organism: Eurypyga helias (assembly GCF_000690775.1). Taxonomy (NCBI): domain Eukaryota; kingdom Metazoa; phylum Chordata; class Aves; order Eurypygiformes; family Eurypygidae; genus Eurypyga; species Eurypyga helias. Next base: position 5,574 of record NW_010226304.1, read on the forward strand.
GGCAACAAGGCCACAACCAGAAAAAGCCTGCAGCAGTTCTCCATCCACAACTCCTAGGTACAAGCTACTGCTTTAGGAGACTCCTACAGTCTTCCATGGTTTCTTAAGACAGCTTCTTTTGTTCACAGCCCCCTGGTCTCCCCACAGTCCATGGCTGAAGGGGAGGAGCAACGTCCACACAACCACACTGCACAGTGCCATACCCCATTTGTAACTGTGCTGGGAGGGAAGTGGGTTATAGATGTCTGCAGAGAACAACAGGAAGGAAATGCTTCTGTGTGTTGCCTTCCCTATGATGCAGTGCTTTTGCAGAGCTCTGTGTTACTCCCCAACACAGAAACTGGAGTCACACTACTTATTTTTAAACCTCAGGTAGCCTCAGTACAGCAGCAAGTAATTCATGACTTGAACTGAACTCCAAGCAGCAGATTGGCAGAACCCGGGGAAAGACGTTAAGTTCCTGAAAGTGGTCCTCTGCATCCCCTGCTGAGCAAGATGCTTGGGCACAAGGACTCTTGTTCAGGTCCTGCCATCCTCACCGGAGACCTGTCCCACAGGGCCATTAACTCTCCCAAGCCTTGGCTCTCCCACCAGTGACTGACAGCTCTCAGCAGCTGAGGGACCAGTAAAGAGCCTGGGACAGAGCCACCTTCTGTGACTAGTCCTGGGTGAGGCGAGAGCTCTGCTGGGCAAGGCAGGTTGTAATGACAGGAGAGGAAAAAGTTCATGTATACGTACCACTGCTTCCACGGCAGGTGAGCTGTCACCAACCACTAGCAAGGCTGGGCACCTGGTCAAAACCCAAAGCAGAGACATTACTCACAGCGCATCTAGGGCATTTCTGAGAAGGCTGAGCTCTGTGAACCAACAGCCTCATGAATGGTTAACAATGCTCACCAAAACCCCTACCTGTCACCACACTGTGGCGTTTTCCAGAGCTTGCATGTGCACCCATACTGTCCCCTCCATGCACACCACCTGCCACTACTGCTGCACACGCATTAGAAGATATGCCTAGAGCTGGGCGAAACACCATCCCAGGCTGCAAAAGGACGCGTGCTCTCGGAAATGAATGTCTGTTAGGAATTTAAGAATAACCACCTTCAACAGAGTTTAATGCTGCTGAGGCTGGCAATTGCTCAGGACTCTTATTTTGGTTTGGTTTTTAGAAAGAAAACCAAAAGATGTCAGGGAATATATTGAAAAATGTCACGATATCAAAGCCTCTGCTGGCAAATCTGTGCCTTCACAGCCATTTGTACATGTACTGTAATTCTAGAAGAACAATTAACATTCAAGGTGTAAAAGGAGGTCACAGCCCAAGTTCATTTTCAGATGAATACAGTGGCTAGAGGCCCCACTGCTGTGTGTTGACTAGGTGACAAAAATAAGACTACAGTGGCTGAGAGCCACAGACCTCAGAGCCAGTGGAGTACCTCCTCTATGGAGACAGAGGATCTATATCCAAGCCTACTGGCACAGAGATCCACACTTCCACAATAAGTATTTTAAGGATCTGCAGATCCCTGTGAGTCACTTGACTGGACGGACAGTGCTCTGTGGCTGGCAGCTGCCTGCATGACAGAGAGTGGTGTGACTGGCTTTGCCTGGAGATCAAGCAGGGAAATCCAACTCTTTTAGGTTAGCCGCGATCTAGAGGGTTTGGCTATGGATGCCTAAAACATTCCTGGGACTGGCAGGAGCAGAAGTCCATACAGTTTCCAAGGAGCAAAGAGCAGAGCCTGGGCAGCAGTCTCTAGCCCAGCCCAGGCATCCTGCCTCCACACTGCAATTTGCAATCTTCACATGCTCTACATGCAGTTAAGTTGCCCCTTTTGCTTTCTTGCTTGGAATATGAAAATTTACCTATACTTCTTCCTTCTTCCATCACTAGTTCTCTGGTGTCTGCCCCTTCTCAGCTGTACCCTCAACAAGCTATCCCCTCCCAGATGAGTCACTGCCAAGGTGGGAAAACACCACCGCAACCTCTGCATTCAGAACCCCCTGCCTGTGGGAGAACTGTGCAGGTAATGTTTTTCAGCAAGGTGGGGGAAGGCAGTCAGTGGCAACAAACAGAAACCTGCCTCCCTAATTTTTCATGCAAAACAACCAAACTAACAGCTCAGCAAGTACAGCGACTGCTGGGCAGATACCCTTATTCCTCTGATCCTGCCTTCTGGGGTGTGCTCTCATGAAAGAGCTTCCAGATACCTCTCTGCCCCGTTCTAGCTGACAGCACTGTGCTGCAGCCCAGGACTGTGAACAGCCCTCCCCATGCTTGGGCTTGCGGGGTTCTTGCCGAAAAGCAGCAACAGCTTGTCTGACTGGAAAGTAACTAACCGAGACAGGCCGATCGGAGCAACTTACTTGAGTGTTTTTGCAGTATTTTCATTGATGCCAAGAACTGGTCTCTCAATTTCCAGGTCTCTACGACTGAAAGACAAACCAGAACAATTCTGCATCATATCAGCAGGGGAAACTGGTTATTGTGGGAGCATCCAAAACCCAACCAGGAGTGCTGGCTCCAGCACCCAGGCAAGAGGTTATCACTCCTTGTGTCATGCCATGAGCAGAAGCCCCAGCAGTCACTGCTGGAACACAGGATCCATGCTCTCATGGCGAGCTCGCTGTGTGCCTAAAGATGAGGTGTGGAAGGGACATTCAGGCACGAGGGCTGAGCTTGGCTCAGGAAAACGGCTGAAGACTAGGCTTAGGACAAAGCTTCATAGAACATATTAGCCAATAAAGCAATACATATGGCAGCAAATCTACTGAGCAGGGAAGCTACGGGAGCAATCTATCAGGCAAAAAGGTATCCTGTACCTGTTGTATGAGGTGAGGAACAGCTGAAGGTTATCTTGGTTAATGTCCTGCGCGATGTGAAGCCTGTATGTTTGGATCAAATCTAGATTGGCCTGCAGTTCCTCCTGTACAAAAGCAGAAGAATGGAAAGACAGGGAACATCATCTTTTTCACAAGTAAATAATTGATACTAATAAAAATACTGAAGCGTCGAACTGCCTCCATACACATAATTCCCCTGTGAACAGTAACACAGAGGCAGCAACTCCAGACTGCATTAGTACCTAGGCTACATTAATTGTCTCTGGTATGCGTTACGTGCCACACTTTGGTAACGAGACTGCACTTTCACCAAAGGCCCCACACAAGCTGCTGCGGGAGTACAAGGGTATCTTGAGATGGGCTAAGTGAGCTCCTGAGCTTCAGTAATCCTTATACAATCACTCTGGTTTAGGAAGGTCTGCTGCTTATGCTTAATATCAAAGAAGCAAAGCCTTATAGGTAAGCTCTAAGACTGGGACCAAAGGAAAATTTAATCCCAACACCCAGTTCTATAAATAAACTGCATTGCATGAGAGCTACAGAGAGAAAAAGAACACAAGGAAGCATGCACTATGTATAATGAAGGGGTCTGAAAGGGGGAGAGAACAGCATGGACTCTCAGCAGGAGGATGCTACATGACCCCTTGCAGTGCTGAGGCGTTCTGTTGCAGGAGGGCTTCAGCTCAGGGACTGATCTGCTGCATGTCATCTCTGGTGTGCATGAGGCACAGACCCTCTTAGTTGCCCAGCAAGCTTGCTGGTTGGGAGCCAGCAAATCCCAAACAGAAGGCAATCTGGTATCCCAAGTTTTCAGGAGGGGCTGGTTTGCCTCTGTTGAAACAGAGGGAGAAGATGAAGAGCAGAACACAGCAGTTCAACATCTGGAGACTCCCAGCTGATCTGTGCTCTACTCACAGCACAGAAGCTTCCACGCTGGCTACAGAGAACCAGCTGCCACTTATTTCTGCAGACAGTTACCTGGGCACCACAAAGACAGGAGTTGTGGTGCTAGTGTGTGGGACCTCCTTAACGTGCCTGGAGGTGGGGCAAGCACAAGGATGCGCATGCTCCCAGCAGTGTGCAAAGCCCTGATGTGAGCTTGCCACGCAGAGAAAATAGCACTATCTGTGGCAACCCTTATTTGATGGACCAGAGCTATTTCAGAGCAGGTACATCAAGAAGTTATAGCTCCATGTACAGTTGCACGGCAATAGTAACACCTGCTGGGTACTTACATGGCCAAAATGATGTGCCAAGACGATGTCCACGATGTTGGTTGTCCAGCCTGAAAACTGAATAGTGGCGATGAATGAGGAGGAGGGAGACTAACTGGAAAACACAGTTTCATTACAAATTTCAAAGTAGCTCCTCAGAGTAAAGAAAGTAACAAAGAAACTACTCAAGCAATGTAAGAAACAAATGCCTGACTCTTGAGATGGGCATTCAAGGCTCCAAAGAAGCCTGTGCACACACAACACACACCACTCCAGAAACCTGGAACCCTGAATAACTGCAAGTGGCCAGAATAACAGAGTAATTAAAAGATTCATTCAAACTCAGCCAAATGAAGCCTGCAAGCATGAGTGCTACATCAGAGGAAAACCGAGTGCTCAACAGCCACTCATCTCCCAGCAGTTCACAAGGATTTCTCATTCACATTTGATCGATCACGCCCACCCCTGCTCCTATGGAGCAGGGACAGTTTTTGTCATAAAACAACAGATTCCTGTACTCTGTCCTTTTTCCTCTTACTCTACACACTGTTCATCAAGCTCTGTGGAGAGGAGATGTGCAGGGGAAGCAGAATCTCACCTTGGATGCTGCCCAGTCAATCCAGCCCTTTGCACATGGATCAACGTTAATAAGAACAAGTCCTTCCACTAGGTCGGGGTGGCTGAGCTGTGGGGAGAGAGCACAGGCACACTTGCAAGGGTGGTTCAGCCCACACGTAGGTCAGTGTCAGGTGCAGCAGCTGGAAAGCTTCTTGCAAAAGGAAGACAGAGTAAAATGAAGACTAGGTGGGGAGCTCCTTCTGTGCGGGCAGCCAGTGGCCTTTTCAGAGCTTAGCCCACAGCTGGCTCCTAGCCAGACCACACTCAGTTCAGCTGTTGGCACCGAGGGACTGACTGCTCACATCGCACACGCAGCCTGAGCAGGCCTTGCATGCATCTGGTGCAGCCAGGGGCCCTGCTCAGGCCCCGGGGCTGTCAGCAGTCACTCTGCTCTCATCTGGCACATCCAGGGAAAACCTGGACAAAATCCTGTGCCTGGAGAGCACCTCTTTCCACTCCCCAAGGAAGAGGCAGTCTCACAGTGGAGATGTGGCACCCTAAACAGAGGCCTGGGAAGCTCGAGCTGCAGGGTCCTCTGGCTCACTGGAGGGCAACCCCGCTACCCCCCAGGCTGCAGACATCCCTTTTCCCTGCTCTATCCTGGCACACCAGCACCTTGCAGTTTACCTTGGGAGGTGTGTGTGGGGAGCATGGGAACAAAATACTTTGAGAACTGCTTGCAAATATAAACGTAGCAATCTAACACAACCAGAGAACTCAGGTCTAAGCTCAATCCAAGACTGAAATCTCATGGCAGCTCTCCTGCTCCTTTGTATAGATTAGCACTAGTTAAGCAGAAGGAAACAACTCGCAGCAGGAAACTGTCTGCAATCCAGGCAGCGTGGCAAGGGCTTTCTGGCACTTCACTGAGTTGAGAACAAAGGTTTATTTGCTAATCTTCTCTTTAGCGAGACTGAAAACTACAAAAGATACAAAGTGCAAGGAACAGAGCGAACAGCAGTGCTTCACACTGCCCCAGGCTCAACCCTGAGCGGAGGACATGGAAAGCATAGAACTTTTTGCAGGAGGGGCAGCTGCAAGGTGAAGTGGCTTTAAGAAGCAATAATGGCCTAAATCATGGGCAACTACACTCAGCAGCTTGAGCAAACTTTATGAGAATGTCAGATTTCTGTGGTTTTGTGTTGTTTGGTTGTTTTAAACACTACTTCTGGAAGACTCAGGCTAATTTCTGGGCTGCTAAACTATGTCCACTGATTTCACATGCTTATAAACACTTCACTAGAGAGAAATGTAGAAGTAAGTACCACAATGAAGCTAGCACTCTCTTGTCAAAGGGTGAAGTGTAAAATCTACCTCCTTCCAGTGAAAAAACACATTCCTCATCAGGGCTGGTTCACAGCACATCACTAGATCAATTGTTCAGTGTCACAAACACTGGAAACAGCACACAGTAGCGCAGCCAGTCTTTGTGAAGACGTGAGACTGGATATTCCTAGCAGCCAGGATAGGCTCTGCTGACTCAAAGATATTACATTAGAATCTTTCTGTGTCTGGCATAGTTTCAGAGTAACCTTGGCTGCTCCAATTTAACCATCTGGATGCAAAGCAGTTCTCACATGGTTCCCTGTAGGCCTACTGTAATTACTCGTGCCCCACAAATGGTCTGCTGGATCAGTGGAAGACCACAGCTCATCTAAGTCACAAGGAAATGCAGAGATACTTACTGCACACCTGCTGAGGACATAAGCACCAGCTCCCAGTCCGATCCCAATGAAGCTTTTCAGGCTGAAATACAAGCATTTCACAATCAGCAAGGCTAACTTAAGCTCACAGCCGAAGCATCCCTAGAGGCAAAGTCTCTCCCCTCTCTGCATCCAGCTGTTCACTTATGTTCATTTTCAAACCAATCCAGCAATGATGCAGCAGCCATAAATTGTCTCATGTGGCAGACAATGTTCCCAGCATAAGAACCAGTCAGGGTTACATAGGTCGGGAGATGCTCAGGCCTCTTGGGACAACTCAGTGAGCGTATCAGATGTTGCAAGCAGAGAGAGGTAGGTGCTGGAATGACTGTATCCAGCTGGCTCACCCTGTTTCATTTCAGAGACTTACTTCAGGTGTGTCAGAACAGCAGGCAGCATTTCAGCCAGTTCATCCATACTGGGATACTGGTACCTGAAAACCAAGAGAGACTGAATTCAAAGCACCTCCAAATACAGCTTGACAGAGGTTATCGCCCAGTTCTACCCAAGGTAGGAGAAACAAGGAACATCTGTCAGGCATATGCATAGGTGACTGTTTTGCAATGATACTGTACATTCCAGCCAACTCTATGGATCCCATCCCTCAGAACAAGACTAACACAGAACAGTGGCTTTTTGCACAGTCAGACTTCTGTGGAAGGATGGACAGATGGATCAAGGAACGCCAGCTAGGCTGCAGTGTGCTGGGCTCATGCTCAAGTCCGAAAGCTGCTACCAGCACTCAGCACTAGTGATGGCTTTACCCATACCTCAGTAATAGAAGAGTTCCCTGAATGCCCTTTAGGAAGCCATTTCATAGAATCACTGAATGGTTTGGGTTGGAAAGGACCTTAAAGATCATCTAGTTCCACCCCCCCTGCCATGGGCAGGGACACCTTCCACTAGACCAGGTTGCTCCAAGCCTCATCCAGCCTGGCCTTGAACACTTCCAGGCATCCACAGCTTCTCTGGGCAACCTGTCGCAGTGCTTCATCACCCTCTCCGTGAAGCATTTCTTCCTGTTATCTAATCTAAACCTCTTCCCTTTCCATTTAAACCGGTTCCCCCCTGTCCTGTCACTACAGGCCCTTGTAAAAAGTCCCCTGCTCCTGAGAGCTGCCTCCCATCACACTCAGCCTGTCAACCCCAGCTGGCTTAAATGGCATGCGACCTCAGTCCAGACTGCATCTGGAACAAGGGTCTCTGCAGAACTCTTACCCAGATGGGAATGGGGGGGCTCCTTCCTGCTGGCCTGGTGCATCCACATGGCACACAGCAAAATGCTGAGTGATCTCTTGCATGTCTTCGAAGTTAAAGAATGCGTTAAAACAGGATTTGTCTACAACAACAAAAAAGAAGAAATGAGACATTTCCTGATGTTTTATTGTGATCCACCCTCCAAACACCATGGCACACATCCGCATGAGCCCAACCCTGCTGCGGAGTCTACAGGCAGCGGATGCTGGGTGATGCATGCTGCTGCGCCCTGACTGCAATGCAGAGCGAGTCCTGGCAAAGGAACTGCCACACCTGGAGGGAAGGCAGACAAGTGACATCCCAGCACGCGTGCCCCAGGCAAACGGGGCCTTGCAGCACCTGGGTACCTGCAGTACATACTGAGGAGCACTTGTGTGAACATAACAGTACGTGTTGGGTGAGAAGACATGTGGAAAGAGCAACTGAGCCTGCTACAAACAAGCCTTTTAGAAAGGACTTGCTCATTTGCCCAGGAGCCAGGGAAAGGATGCTTTGTGGCAGCTCTAATCCAGCACAAGTCATCAGCTAGAGCACTAGCGTGTGGTGGATTGTTTCCACCTTGGCCCTACCCTTCCAGGGCTGCTGGAATGGATTGGGGCATGCCACATGCTCTATCTCCTGCAGAGCTTTCTTTTTTACCCTGGAATGACCTGTTCTGTCTCAGCTCCAGGCCAGTTCCACTGTTCCCACACACAAAAGCGATTACCATGAACAACCACTTTTTCAGGGTCCTGGGAATGCAAGGGCTTACGATTGAGGCCAATGTCATGGTATGTGAGGATGACAGGTCTGTTCCCCTTGGGTGTGCCCCGCATGGTGACATGGACCACTCCGAAAGCTGTCTCAATGTCATGTTCCTGCAGAGAGAAGAGAAGGAGTCTCAGTGTTAAGTGTGCTGCCTGTGCTACAGGGAACCCTGAGGGACAGCAGCAAGGGCCTCATCCACACTTTGACACTGCTCTCATATCCACAGGTACAGCTCAGTACAGCTCTTGAAATCTGCAACCCTGTCAAATCTCTCCAAATGCTGCCAAGAGCAAGTTGCTTTTGTACAGGTGTGTGAAGGGTTTGGAGCTGTGTCTTCCTGTGACCAAGACCTCATTTCAATGGCCTTTAGTGACACTGCTGTAGCACAGCAGAAGCTGGGTGCCATGTGTCCATCTGTCTCGAGGGGTTTGAGGGTTCATGGCATCACAAATGCAGCTCACTCCCACAGCCAAGCCCTCGCTCCCCAGCTGACATCCCCCTCCCTCTGAACCACCATCCCTTAAGTCTTTTTTCAGCGTGCCTCCAACCCACACCCCTGGAAACATCCTGTCCATGGGCAAACTGATGCAAGAGGACAGTCTGAGAGGCTGGCAGGAGCCTCAGCCCCTGGGGACCATGTACCAGCGTGTTTTAGAAATGGCATGACAACACAGAGCAGGCAGATGGCTGGGACAACAGAGACCCAAGCTCTGCAGATCCAGTGACTGGCAGCCTGGGAGGTTGTACCCATCCCCAGGGACCAGGTGGCAGCTCTTCCTTTCAACAGCATTAAGAAGGACAGATACAGATCCACATGTACCTGTTCTCCCAGGCTGCCTGTCTACTGCAGCCCCACCTCAGCCATCTGGCCAAGAGCCCATTGGACCTTGACCATGCTGCTGCATTCATGTTTGCTGACCTGTCACCCCAAGGAATGCAACCCCACCCCATTTTTCCCAAACCTGCCAGGCCAAACTGCCAAACTCTGCCCCTTATCCACCAGCTCTCTGGGCTGCTCTGCTAGGCTGGGCCAAGTCCTGGGGTTGTACTCCAGCAGGACATGTTGTGCAGCCATAGCAGTGGCCCTCACTTTAGTGTTCTCCACGTTCGCAGCTTTAACAAGTCCTCTAACAAAAGGAGCATCTTTTGGACAAGGCCAAGGGTGGCGACTGGCAGTGCATGCGGCTGAAACAGCCAAGTACGCAAACTCGTGGAAGAGCCCAGTGAATGTCAAAGCAGCTGGAGCTTGCAACCCCTGGTTGCACTCCCCTACTCATCTGAGCTAACCCAGTGGCTGGGTGGGCTGCCACTAAGAGCAGGTCTCTCTGCCAGCTCCGGCAGTTGTTGGTCTCTTCCATAAGCAGCTTTAACTCACTGACCTGGCAGGAAACTATCCAGCTATCTTTTTTTTCTTTTTCCTTTTAATCTTACTTTGTTAGATTTCTGCCAGGTCAGTGAGTTAAGAAGCTTGCAGAGAGGTCTGGCAAGTGCTGGTTCTGGCTCAGAGCCCGAGGGAAGTGCATGGGGTGGTAGAAGAAATAACCCTGCTCTGTGCATGAGGACAGTTAAACTGACTCAATCCTCATGAAACTGCACCTCCAGAGGACCAGGGAGGGTTTCACAGGCAGCAGCAAAAGGTCAACTATCAGACAGAAGCACAAAACCCAAACTGAGCCAACAGTGAGAAAAGCACAGACCTCAACAAAAGAGTTGATGATATTAAAAAAAGTCACCAATACAGTGCCCTTTTTGGAATTATATTCAAACCTAGTGCTACAGTCACACAGGCTTCCACTGGGGAGAATACTGGACAAGATACAAAAGCAGAAACACCCACCTCTCCTCAGAGCTTTTGTTCAAGGACCTCAATGTGCTCCATACTGCCACACCCTCCAGTTTTGTTTTCTGAAGTTGAGTTCGGGTCTTAACTCTCTAGTTGGGAAGGAAAAGTTTCCTTGAGCTAAAAATCTATCCTTACTCTCCCACTTACTTCAACTTTGCAGACCTTCGTTGTTTAGGGAGATGAGTTAGTTTGTCAAGGTTTTTCATGTTATCGCCAGGCACCAGCTCAATCTGAAGGGTACTCACCTCCCTACTCCTTCCAGCACATTAGTGATTCAACTATAGGGAATGTCCACTGAAGATGGAAGCAACTTGAAAAACCCCATATTCAACAAATCCCAGTGAGCAGCACTTTAAAAAATTTAAGATCCCAAGTCTGAAAACTTCTTACTCCGCCCTGTACAATGACAAAGCCTTAGACTGGGAGTGCTTAAGGTTACTTCTCTTTTCTCTTGCTAGTTCCCAAGTAAGGTGGAAATCCAAGGTGGGAAAAGTTAGTCTTTTACTTTTTAAGGCTTTTTCCAAGCTCTACAAAGCAAACAGCAGACATTACATTCGAGATAAGGGTTTCTACATTCACTTTTTTAGCTACACACTGCAACACAGCGCTGATCTTCCTTTCAGGACTACCTGGAGAGATAAGACTGTGTTTTACCCCCAGCCTCCCTACAGGTCCATTTTTCCAGTGAACTTTATTTTCTCTGAAACTTTGCCCTGTAGCTGCAGGGCATTTATCTTGACCTATGATTGCAAAGGACAGAAACATTGTCAGATGTCACACAATTACAGCACACATGACTTCCCCGTCACCTGCCTTTCTCCAAGGCAGCTCTCTCCCACATACCACAGCTGAAGGACAGCATGACGCTGATGCTTACTACAGAGCTTAGGTATCACGCTTAAGATGGCAACGAGTCTCTATGCTTACAAGACACAACTGCTACCTTGAATTCGCCAAAAAAGTTATTAGTTCATCGTAGAATCACAGAATGG
>NW_010226305.1:0-248 GCF_000690775.1 Eurypyga helias
GCGCCCACCCCCTCCGCCCAACGCGCGCGGGCTGCCGGCGGGATCCTCCTCTTCCTTCTCGGGACGATTTCGCAGACGCCACGGACATGACGAGGAATTTATTCCCCTCCCGGTGACCCCAGAAGTTTTTGCTTTGCTTTTCTTGGATTTTGGTGTTTAGTTGCGCTTTTTTTCCCCCTTAAAACTCCTGCCGCGACCAGCTGAGGGAGTCGCTTTCCGCCCTATTCCTATGCGCTCTTACAGGAGGG
>NW_010226305.1:274-54141 GCF_000690775.1 Eurypyga helias
GCACCCCCAGTGACAAGCGTCCCCCGGGGAAGCCCAAACGGAGACCCCGGCAGCCGTGCCGGCGTCTCCTCCCATTACCGAGAGGAAAACCGGGCGAAAGGGAATACGCGGCCGGTGCCTGGGACTCCTACGGCCTTTTCTCAGTAGCCCGGTGGGACGCCATCCCCGCGGGAGCCTCCAGCAGCATCCCATACTGAAGGGAGATGGGGAGACCTGCGCTTGCCAATGCGGCCCCCTCCTTCCCACGGGGACCCCAAGCACCGTCTTAGAGCACAGAGAGGGGGGCACTGGGAGAGCTGTGGGGGGGCTGCAGCAGTCAGAAGCAGTCAGCTGGCAAAACAGGAGATGCGCTGGAAGGCAGGGATGTGTGTGGGAGACACGTGAAAATGCCCAGAAGCTGCAGGGTTAAGATACAAATACTGAAGGTGAAGCGGATGACAGCGCGGTGACTGGTGCATCATCCCGGACGGGGCTCTGCTCAAGGGCAACGGCCTCCGGCACCGGGCTTTCTGCTGCGGAGGGGTTCAGTGGGGCGGAGGGGGGCGGTGGGTGACTTCCCAGGGTCACGCTGTGGGAGAGACCCTTCCTGCTTGTCTAATCTGGGGAGGTTGGAGGTCGTTGCGCTCACACTACGTATTGTCGTTTCGCCGGTGTGCCATCAGTGGCTCCGGAGGCCGGGAATTCACACGGTAACGTTTCGGGTGCTGTTTAACTGCTCAAAACAATCAGCAGAGCCCAGAGTTTGTTAGGGGTATTGGCCAAAAAGCGGTGCTTGGAGAACGTCATGGCTGGATAGGCTTGGGACAGTATAAATAAGCACGGCAGGGGTGCACAGGGGTGAAAGATGCTTAATAGTTTTCTGTAAAGGGCATAACCGAATCACTAAATCACACACTTTTCAATAGATAACATGTTGCTAGTAACTGCCTAAATCGTTCAGGTGCCACATGTTTCTATGGCAAACCAACTCCCAACCAAGAAATGCAATGATGTCCCAATCTCCCTATTCAAATATATAATTGTATCTCTTCTGGATTTAACTTCTATGTAACAAAACTGGTTTTAGTTCACTCTGAAGCACAGTCATGGGTGAAGAATGCAAACAAGGGAGCCCCATCTCTCCAAACAGAGAGGCACGTGCCTGTTTACTGCAGCCTCTGCCTACAGCACCTGCAGACTTTCTTTAGAAAAATCATCATTTTCCAAAAAACATGGGTGATACTGAGGATGTCGGAGAGGATCCTGAGGTGCTCAGCACCGATTCCTACCAAGCCGACTTCACTGGGAACAGCGCTGGGCCCATAGCTGCGATACAAAGCCAGGCAAAGCAAACAACCCGGAGGCACACGCTTTCCAAGGAGAGCTGTGTACCCCTGCTCGGAGCAAAGTGTGTGGCAGAGGCCCACCCACTTCACCTTGGAGCACCGCAGAAAGGGTTTTCACATCACTTCGGGCTAGATGTCTCCTGAGTACCCCATATTAGCTGCTCAGAGTATTCAGTCTGGCTTCACAGGAGAGGAATTGTTGTTAACCTTTGTGCTGCAGGAAGATTTCCACGAAGCTCCTTTTGTTGGGGCAGGCTTTTGTAAGCCCTCCTCTTGTTCCAGTACACAGTGCTCTTCCCAGTTCTTGTGTAAAAACAAAACAAGAAAACAAAATACCTCCTCTTGGGTAAGCCAAAATAACCACATATCCTAAGGAAGCGAAACTTCAAGGAAGAGAACTGTGAGGGTAACGCCCCTTGCTTTGAGTATGTCAGCCTTGTGTTGCTTTTATTTAATCAAGGAAAGCACTTGACTTCTGCTCATTCTGACTGGTATTTTCTGCCTTTGCCATAGAACGATTCTGGCCATTTTTGGCCTGTCCACAAACTGCATGTCACTCAACAGACTTCTGAGGCGCTCAGCACCTTGTCAGAGCTCTGGCTTCAGCTGGATTCTGCAAGATCTTTGTTGGGGGTCCTCAGCTTCTGCTGGGCTAAGGGTGGTGTGCACCATCCCGTAGGCTCGAGCATTAAATGCTTGGTTCTATGTTCTTCCGTCAGCCTGACTGGTGCCACGCTTCCAACTTAATTAAAATATTCAAATCACACAAAACCCTATGTGCCTGTCACTGCCTGCTCATGGAAAATGAGCCTCTGCTGAAAATTCCACATCTAAAGGGCTTCAAGCTGACATACTGATGCCAGGTCCTGAATTTTAGGAGTATGAAAGGAAGAAATACTCCTATGCCTAATGCTGCACATGCAGGATCAGTTCGTTGTTCCCCCCATGAGTACGATCCTATTCCAGAAAAAGGAAACTTAATCCAGTAAGTACAGAAGTACAACATCCCCTTTTTGGAGTGAAAAGTAAAACCACAGCACAGCTTTAAATGCTGCCACCGAGTACTTCTGGTGCAGCCACCCGTTGCCAGTGGGTGAGTCCGTAGCCCACAGCAATTTAACGTCTTTCTCAGCTCAGGCGGCAGGATGTGGGTAGATGTGTGTCCTCTCACCTCCCAGGGATGCTCCTGAGCGTCCCTATTACAGTAGCGTAGTGCCGGCCAGCCATTACATCTGGGCAGAACTGCTGTTCCCGAAAGTTGGGGTAGTAACAATCATCTGCTACTGCGTGGCTCCAGAGAAGTTTTGATGGAAAATGCTCATGCACAGACAATAAATGTTTGCATTAGACTAGTGGTGTGACGGGGAGGACGGCAGGACTCGCAAGATTATCTGCAGCGTGGAATGGAAAATGGATGTGCAGGAAGGACAGCTAGTCCCAAAGGACGTAGGTATCTTCCAGATGAAAGTATCTCTTCTTATCACCACCTTTTACTGTTGCTCGACAAATTGCATCTGTTGTGCACTTTTTAAAAGCCCATAGTGGGTGGGCATTTGCATTTGACAAGTCTTTCGTGTGGATGCAGCATGGGCAGAGGCACTGCACAGCAGCTGCTCTTCAGCAGAAAATGGGAAACATGTTTGCTTTTCTTTAATGAAAGGCTTTTATCGGAACACATTTTATTCCTTCTTGTGTGACACGTAGGGTTACTATTTTCCATCTTTAAGTTTTGAGAAAAAAGTAACTGGCGGCAATTGCACCTTAGAGAATAAAGATGACAACTGAGTGTGTTTTATCCCCTTGCATTTTTGTGATCTTACTGTCTCATTGGAGTCATAAAATATTACGGGAATGAATGCATTTTCTCAGTCACTTTTTAGTTTGATTTCTACCTAACAACTTTCCAGTCTTGCATTTTACTTTCACAAACTGGTAAGCAGTTTCATTCATTTAAAATACTTGCAGAGTACCTACCACATACTGTTCATCAGCTTGCTGAAGGTCAAGGCCGTGAGTCAGGCCCTGTGCAGGTTACTCTGGCCAAAAATTCACTTTCAGGCCTTCAGCTGTTGCAAGCACAGCCAAAGTGATGCGGCAAACTTGTCTGAATTTGAGAAGAGGCCAGGGCCAAATCGCAGGGGTTAAGAAGCCCAAGGGCAGGTAACTCTTGTCTCTTTACAGCTGCGATGTGAACCATAGCTAGAAACACAAATGGAGTTGAATGAGCCTGTGGTTCTAACCTGGTGCTGCGTCGTGACATCTGTCAGCCCTGGTTTTTCAGGCTGCTTCATCTGTGTAGTGGAAATGATAGGGATACTTGTCTTCTGTCATAGACAAGCAGGCTATGAAGCTATTTCCATACTATCTACATTTTCTCGGCATGTCCTGCACCCTCCAGCCCACTGCAGCACTTACTTTTGCCCTCACCAGTTACAGTCCTTGACAATTATTGGCTCCCAGACTGCATCTGCATTTGGGAGAAACTTCATCTAAATATCTAAGAAGATCTCTCCCTGTTATTGTTTGAAAGTCATTTTAGGTCTCCCTTTTGCCATTATGCCTTCAACCCCCTCAGCAAAGTGGCATTCACCCTCTTTCTGTCCACATCCACTTCGCAGGGTAGAAAGAGGCTTTTTTCCTATATTAGTAGTTAAAGTCCTCATTTTTGGCAATAGGCTTCATAGTAAGTAATAAGGAGTATCCACTACTGCAAACAAGGAATAAAGAAAGCGGTTTTTGTCTTAAGGAAAAAAGACACGGTATGTTTTGTGAGCGTGACTGGTGAAGCTGGCGGATTTCACTACTGCAGTTTAGATTGTTAACTTCTTTAAAGGAAATAAATTACTGAAATAGCAGCAGCCACTAACCAGCCAACACACATCTCCATCTGAAACAAAGGTGAGAGGTGTTGCAGTGTCTCACCCAAGGGTGCTGATTCTCATGGAAGAGTGCTGTCAGAATTACGTTTTCTGCACCACAGTGACTACCTCTGACAGATGATCTGGGTTAAAGCCACGGTACTGAGGCATGGAGCAGGAAGACCCAGCCAGGGGCAGAGAGGGGAGGTATTTCCCTTAGCTGATACTGCCACTAAAGCTCGAGTGTTGGAAAATGCTGATCTCAGCAGGAGTCTGAATAGCTTTGGTGCATCACCCTGGAAAGAGTCTGAGAGGAGCAGGAAGGGAACAATGCCTGCCTGCCTTGGAGTGGGAGGCTCTGTGGTTGTTCAGGTCTTCCTTTGCTCAAGGAAGCTGATTTTCTACATTCTTGTAAATAAGCAAAAATTGCACCCAAGCTGCCTGGCTCCATTAATAATTGCTCCTTCTAGCTATTTGAGACTCAAAGATTTCATCAAGCCAAGGTTTCATCAGGACTTGTTGAGAACAAGTCAAAAAGCAGTCACAGCTCCCAAGCCTGGAGTCACCAAAGACCTCTTGCCTGGTGACTTTTTAAAATCATTCCTGTCTTGAAAACATGGATGGTCTGGACTCTGCCATGAAGGACAGAGTCACATTTCTGAGCTAGCAGATTTGTAAACACAGGTGACCAGAGCCTTTGCAAAGACACTCAGCTCATTCTGCTCTGTTGCCAGTGCAGTGTTGGAATAAATCAAATGCTCACCTATTGCTCAACAGTACCAAAAATAATTTGGAAAGAAAGAGGGATTGAAGTTTTATCCACTTACACAAACAGTGAAAAGAAGATAATGAGCTTTAAAAAGCAGCCCACACCTCTGTAATACCTGCAAAAAACATGGTGTGAGCACTTTTCTTCTGTTCTCCCATGAAGTTCACCCTTCTGTTAAAAGGGTGAGGTTTTTTAACATGCAATCCAAAGGCAAAGCAGCTCCTCCTGTTTTAGTTCATGTGACAAGATTGTCCCTTCTGAACACCTCTGGTGAGAGGAAGTCCTTGATGAAATGAGCTGCTGACTGAAACATCCTCTCATGCTCCCCAGGGGTGGTTTGATGGCTGGTTTGATGGCAAAAGGTTTGCATGCATAGCCAGCTGGGACTGTGTATTCTCACTTTGTTCTCCTCCTCTCTCCCCCAGGCTGATTCTGTGAAGTAGTGAGCCCTCCTGGAGCCAGTGGGAGTTAAAAAAGTGCTCAACATCCTTCTAGTTCGGCTACCTCATGATATAGCCATTAATGTATGCACAACCTATTTTTAGAATCTGTAACATGTTTCCTGGGTAAAAAACTGCTTGAAAGACCCCTTCCTCTCCCTCAGAGTTGACATTGAATTTGATTTAATAGAAGAGCCTGAAATTCTTTCCATTAAAAAGTGTATTATAAATGCGCAAGGAGCTGTAACTGCAGTTGAAAGCAAGGTATATTCCTGCCAAAGGGTAAACTAGCTTCGTCTAATAGGAGAATATTTCTACTGGAACAATTTACCCTTTATGAGCCTTTTTCCTGGAGACAACATCGAAAGTATATCTTCACTATGTTTCCAGCAGAGCAAAATAAATTAAATATACCTGCAGGTTATGAAAAAAAAAATGCATTGGCATAAAAATACGCGAGACAAAATTTTTCAGACTCTTAGCCTAGTGCAATCAGCCAGTTGGGCAATAAAATGTCCACAGTACTGGCCTTCCGTGTAGTTTGTAATGATCCTTTGTACGTCCCAACACCGCAAATTTGTATTGCACTTCGAAAGAGAAAGCCCTAAAGTGTTCAAAAAACCGAGCCTTATTATTCTGAGTCTGCAGAAGGGGAGACAGAGCCACAGAGCAGGGGAAGCAGCTTGCCTAGGACTGCAGAAAGAGGTTGTCCTAAAGGTTGAAATATTTGTAGCGCTTGGCACACAGACTTGTATACAACCCTTAGAGTACATACTGTTTTATGGGGATGGGGGGGAGGGGAATCATACTGCATATGTCCACTAGAGCCGTAAATGCACAACGGAGACGTTTGCACGTGTTAAGAAATCTTAGTTTCTTCTTCTTTTTTTTTTTTTTTTAAGTATGAAGCTCTTCTAATGTTCTTCCATTTTTTTTTCTTCTTATTGTGAAGAAAAATCACTCAGTTTAAAAATGGTAGGCGGTGGAGGATAATAACTTCAAGCTGGACATTTTTTTGCCACTGTTGTTAGTAATTGGAACAAATTCTTCCTTTGCTCTTGCTACACTACCCCAGGATAAGCAATTGACCTTGTTTGAGACGCTGAAAACTCGGGCTGTATCCTAACCAGTGGTACTTCTCCCTTAAAGCATACAAGCAGTCTGCCTGACCTGCAGTGGACTAATGCTCTCAAAAATTAAGGGCACGCTAAGTGCTTAGCGATGTGAATATGGAGCCCTTTGACGTCTGCTCCAGGCAAGGCAAAGTTCTCAATGAAAGAAATACATAAGGAAGTCACAGCAACAGGAATGCTGAGTATGAAAGACATGCAGGATTGGACCCTGAGCCTGATGAACAAGTATTACTGAATTGCATTCATTCACATAGCAGCATCCGTAAGATACAGCTCATCAGTGGTTGCTGCTTCAAATACTTCAAGTCAAAACAAGCGTGAGTGATTTGGTGTGTCTACACGGCATAATTAGAGATGTAAACAATGACTGCCATGGCAGAAACTAGAGCAATATGCTAAGTAATTACCTGAGTTATTTCAGTCTGGCTATATTCTGCATCATTAATATAATTACGGGAGTTAAACTCAAGCCCATTGTACCTTCGGTAGTTCAGTTTGTGCACAACCACCTCAATTTTTATGATGTTTCCTTGCTCACCAGGGTGGCCCATGCTCCCCCCCACTTTTTGTCATCTAAGCCACAAAGGAAAAGACCCATTAACGAAAACAAGGTTAATTATGCTTTCATCAGAATGGCTTCAGAAGGGATTCCTTCTGAGAAACAGCGGAGTGGGGAGTCCATTCGTTCTGTTCCCTTCCTCCTTAAAAAATAAAGTAAAACCACACAATGAATGTCTCTATTTACATTTCAGAGTTCTTTTCATGCCTAATATGCCCGTGTGAATGTACCAAACACGAGTGAAGCGTGAATAATATGTGACTATTTTTCCTTTCTTTTTTTTTTTTTCCTATATTGCTCAGCACTCAATTTTTCTAACTCTTCCCAAGAACAAGAAGGAAACCATTTCCCTGCCCCCTTCCTCTTTGTTTCTTTTTCTTCTTATTCAGGATGGGGCTTGTAGTGAATCTGTTAGGACTATTGTGGTATATTCATCAGTTCTACTTGGCACAGCTCATGTGTGAATCGAGGTTCTTTTCTCTATAAGAAAAGATATTTTCCTTTATAGTATTCTAAGTCAATTACTGAGTTGGCCTTACATATTTTTTCCCTTTCCAGCCAGACATATGATAAGTGTTTTCCCTAAAGCCCTTTTTATTATTTGTCATATTATAAAGACCAGAGGACCTTAAACATACATGTGGTTTGGTTCATGTATACTTAACACATACTGAAAAAGGTCATGAAAGGTAACATAGCATCTTCTTCTTATACATAAAGGACAAGATCTGATGGACAACTCTTACCATTCTCAATAGATGGAGTTTAACAAGGAACTTACGATGGTTTTGTATTTGCATAGGACAGTGATGATTTTTCCCTTAGCAACTAAGGTCAGTTACTGCAGCCAAGGGTTGACTCTCAACTGAACACACTGTGAAGCCTCAAAGGAACATGAAGAAATGAGTAAAAGACATACAGTGGTTTTAGTAGAGATCGCTGGAAAAACAACCTCTTCCCATGTTAAAAACCTTTGGGCTTGATTGCATGGATGCTCCAAGCACAAAAATCCACTGGGTTTCAGCATTAATGATACTCTCTGTTTTATTTAGGAGAAGATGGGGCACAAAGCCAGTGGGAGTTGCCTGCTTCTTGTTTCCATAAAACGCAGGTGTAAAGCTTGTTGTAGTCCAGTGCTAATCCCACTGGACACGCACTGAAGTTTCAAGTGCAGTCAGGCCAAAATTAGACCAGCTAAAAAAAAAAATCTACAGCAGCCTCCTGTTTTCAGCACACAACGTTGTCACATCCCGTGGGACAGAGCCAACAAACACTGCAGCATGGTGCACCTACCCAACTCATCTTGTGGGAGAGGGAGGGTCTTTACAGTCAATGTTAAAAGTACAAGTCCTCAATTTCGACTGCAAGGGGAGGCTATGCAGCAGAAATCGCTGGAATATCCTACTAAAAGATTACTGTAAATGCAATGCATGTTTTCTTTAGGCCTTGCCAGCACCCCTAGTCATCACTATATGAGCCCCGGGCAGTCCATAGTCCAAGCCCATCTCTTCTGTTACTTCAGTGAAACTAATACAAATAGAAATTAATTGTATTAGAAGTTGGTAGTTGTGCATATAATCATTGGCCCCAGGAAACAACTGGAGATCAAGAGAGCTCAAGGATCCCTCCCCTAGAAGGACGAAGTTTTAATAAGAATAGTTAAAAAGAATTGGACTTTAAAAAATTGAAGATGCAGTGCAATGAGTAAGCAAAGAACGATGCAATACAGACCCATGGAAAATGTATATTGTCTAAGTAGAACCAAAAATTAACTGAAGAAGAAATCATAAATATCTAAAAATAAAAGAAAAAAGGTTTCTGAAGAACTCTGGTAGGGAATTTACCAATGAGCGGTGAAAACCTTGCTTAACTTCAATTCAGGGACTAACTGTCAAAAAGATTTTCACAACGTCTGTAGATGAGAACCTCTGCATGTTCATTGCTGCAGGAACACCATCTTGGTGCCAGCCTCTTATTTTACGCCAGACCTTAACTGTGTCACTACTAACATGAAATTATTTAATTATATAGGGCGAAGAGACAGCTTAATACTTAATCTAAGTAAAATAATAATTGCTTTTACTGGCTAGTTTGTTGATCAAGCTGCTTCTCTTCAATTGTTGCCTGCAAAACACTAAGGCTTATTTTTCATCTCCTATTGCTTAGGTTTCTCAGTTGTCTTATTTCCCATTACCCTATCTCAAGCTGAGGTGACAAAAACTGTGTAGAATGGTTATTTGTAGCTGCTAAACTAGCACTCGTATTTTTTCTCCTGCAACCCTATTGAACAACCTATGCTAGTTCTTATGTTACCTCATGGTAATTATTGCACTTAGGCCTACTGAAAAAGTTAAGATTAAATGAGAGGTACATACAGTTAGCTAGATGTTTCTTATCCAAACAAGAGATGTGCATTACATGCTTATATACAATTTTCTTTGAACTGTATTTACTTTTGGAAACTTGATTGACAGTATATATTCCCAGTCCATGCTTTGTTTAAAAAAAAAGAAAAAGAAAAAAAAAAAGGGTAATGGTTTTGTAGGAATCTGTCTTCTTTGCATTTCAATTGCTTTTTCATAGCATTTGCGGTCAAAACCCCATAATGCTGTTTGTGCATTGAAAATTCTGAACAAAAAGATCTGGAATTAAAAGCACTGTTAATATTGTAAGGATACTGTTTGGTCACAGGGTCTTAAATGCAAAGCAAGACTTGTTTGTTGCTGTAAAAACTTCTAATAATTCAGCTTGCAGGACTGGATAGGAATAGAGGGGGAACAGTGCTTGTGCAGACTAAAGGCAATGAGTGACGTCTTCTCCCTCAGCCCTAAAGCTATTCCCCATAAGAATTGGAAGTTTTTCTGCCTCTGAACATTTTGGAGTGATGTAACTACACAAACACAGCTTTATCGGTGCAAATCACTAGGGAGTTCTGATCGCTCCATGTACAACTATGTGTCAGCACAATTAAACACAGATGTCAATTAAGCCCATGCAGAACTAAGCACAGAATCAGAGCTTTGTAGGAAAAAGCTTCAATGGGACCAGAATTTCAGTTTTCTTTTCCTTCCTAAAAGGAGTCACCAGATGGGATCCAGACAACATAGAGGCATCTGCATAGGTGAAAAAGAGATGAGAGACCTTGGGAAGACCTACAGGGAATAAGAAACCCGACAGCCTAAATCTTGAAAAGCCCAGCAGCTTTCTTGCCTTTTTAGCTACACAGAAAAATCAATGCTAGGGCCTTGTATCCTCCTATCCTGAAAGGAAACAAGAAACACAAAGGCAAAAGAGCATAAATATCAGCCATCTGCTCGGGGGGAGCTGCCAGTCGCATGGCTTCCCATAGGTGATGGACAGACGCAAGCCCATCCTTCTGGCAGGTGGGGCAGTGGCAAGCTTTGGTTCCTGCCTTGCCTTGACTCATAAGTGACACTTTCTTTCAAGCAAGAAGTTGGGCAGCTTCTCTCTTCAGAGTGGCTTGATTCCACCACACGCCAGAAAAAACCCTGTTGCCAAAGTTAGGAATGTAACTATTTTATATATACCCAGTCCCCTGGGCAGCAGCTGAGTAAAAGAGAGGAAACGCTTTCAATTTCCTCTTCTTCACAGATTTAATTTTTCAAAAGAGAGAGTGTGTGTGTGTGTGTGTGTAGAGATTCAACTGACTCTAAATTGTTCCCCAGCTTCCTGTCAAAAAGGTCTGGACCTAAATCCCAGGAAACCTCTCACTCCCTGTGTGAGGCAGGACCTGGGAGAACAATAGCTGGCTACAATCAATGGTGCTGCAGCAGAAACTTGTTAAAATACATGCTTGCATTGCTGCCTTCTACTGAGAAGTGCCAGTACGTCATCGCAGCACACAGCAGTCACAGCAGAAATGTACTGGTAATTCTAAGTATGAAAATCACCAATTAATTTATCTTTTAGCTTCTGTGACAATTGCTAGCAACAATTGTCTCTCTTTAAAAAGAAAACCAGAGGGATGGAATAGAAAGGACTACAAAGAAATTTATCACAGTATAACCCCAAACCATGGCACAGTGTGGTTTAAAACAGTGTGGTTTCTCAATGCCATCATTTTTCATCTTGATTTCAGTTCCAAGGGTTGGTGATGCCGTAACACCTGAGATGGTGAAACGGGATGGCCCTAGGGTCATTATTCTTCATAGCCTTCTCAGTGCTGTCTCACAACCTTCAGAACTGATGAGCAATGTCTTTTGCTGTAAGCCCATATGCTATTTATCCCGTAGTAGTTTTCCAAAGCTGTATTTGGTACTCAAATGAGTTGGCTTAATTTTCCCAGAAAAAGCAACCCTTCTTTGTCTCCTGGAGCAATGATAAAGTTGTCCAGCATGGAAGACAGAGCCTGAGTAGCCACCCCTTCACGTGGTTACCACTACCAGACAACAGACCCCAGCACATGACAGAGGGAAAGAAATACCAGAATACAGAACAGTTCATGTCCTTCTAGAAAGTTGCTGTTGTCTGTCTCCAGCTTACTTCCCACTGTTGTCAGCATAAAACTATTAAAAATACACAATGCTTTCTAGGTTTCTTCAGTACACGTGACAAGATCTCCCCTATAAGGTCTTAGTCTTCAAATCCTGTTCACATTTCCTCTGATTGCAGGGGACATTAAAAAAAAAGTAGTAGATTTGAGGATGACTTCTTTGTGAAGAAGGTGAAGTGTCTTCTCTTATTTTCTCTCACATTGCTGACAGTTGAATCTCCCATTCAGCAGTGGGATCATCCAAGATACCAGCTGTTCCCACTGATTCAGAAACTTGAAAAACCAATTCTAAAACCAGTGAATGGGACTGGAGGCCCAAATCCTGTTTGTCTGGCTTTAAGGCAGAACCGCGCATTGAATCAGTCCTTCTGTCTGCAAGAAAGCAGGAAGCATAGATGTGATTGTATAAGCATCAGTGTCTTACTCAGGGAGATCCGGTCAGACCACAGCACATCAGACAAATCAAGAGGCCAAGCGGAGCACAACATCCTCTGTCCTGTTGAGAACTGGGAGGTTTGGTGATCAAATTCTCTCAAAATCAGACTGCTTACTAGAAGCATCTCTGCATATGAATGTCTGGTGCCTACCCACAGGCGCTCAAGCTTGACCAAGTCACACAGCCTAAAAATGTCAAGATCTCCAAGGAAATTCTGTGGAAAATCAGGAATAAACCCCTTATTGTCCTATTACTACAAGGCTCTCTTTCTTCCTTTGTTACAATAATTCATTTTGTACAGATTTAACAAGCTAAATCTTGAAGTCCTTCCTAAAACAGATTTGTATCCAAGCTGCCTTGCATACTATCTGGCATAACTGAGGTCAGAATTCAGACTTCCATTTTCCTTCGTTCCTTTCCAGGCAGCCCTTCCACTCCTTCAAAATGAAGTGTATATAGCAGTTACAGAATTAACTCATTACCCTATGTAAATAATTAGAAGTGCATTTTTCTCTGTACTTTTTGCCTTATCAACAGCACTATGGTATTTCTGGAGAACAACAACTAATGATTATTTTAGAAATAGAAGTAAGGCTTTGTGTTGCTTTCCCTAATAGCTTCTAGAAGCAGCGTGTGCAGTAGAAACCCCTGTTCTGCATCTCAGTCTCCCATGGAGATCATTACAGGGGCACACGTGTTTAACAGAAGTGCCGTCACCGCCTTTCTGTTCCCAAGGAGAGGAAAGACTGCTGGAAGGAATTCATGGCAGTTGTTAGGCCACAGGTTTCCTGTGCTCAGAAAGGATCACCAAACTCTTAGCTCCTTAAAGAAATGGTCTTCAGAGAGCTCAAGGGCTTGCTTCTGCACCAGGGAGGAATATTCTGAGGAGCAAGCCCTGGCTGCAGTGCTCTCCAGGGGCTGCCTGGCTGGGGAGCTGCACTGCTGAGAAGGACCTGAGGGCGGTGGTGGGCATCGATGTGGGCACCAGCCATGACCTGCCTGGCAGCCAGGATGGCCAGCAGCATCCCGGGCAGCAGATCAAGGGAAGTGATTATTTACTTTCACTTGGCATTCATGAGACTGCACCTAGAATATGGCATCTCGTTCTGTCCCCAGGGCAAGAATGAGGACAGTCAAGTAGGACAAGTCCAGGGAATGGCCAAGGGCTGGCCCACAGATCTGTGAGGTGGTGCTGAGGGACTAAGGCTTGTTCAGCCTAGAGAAGGCTTCCGGGACCTGACAGCAGCCATCTGGCACCTTTGAGAGGAGACAAGGAGGGAGGCGCACAGCAGAAAAACAATGGCCACAAATTGAAACAGGGAAAGAAGGGGGAAAACTCCACACTGGGACAGTCAGGCAGTGGCTGAGGTTGACTGTGCAACCTCAGCCCTTGGAGGATTTCAGGACCTGACTGGATAAAGCCCTGAACAGCTGGTCTGATCTCATTGCTAATCCTGCTTTGGGCAGGAGGTTGGGATAGAGACCTCCTGAGGTCCCTTCTAAACTAAATGGTTTTATAAAAGAATTATAAGGCAATAAAAGTTGCAAGATATCTATACAGACAAGTAAAAAAATCCACCCCTTGTCACAGTAGAACTGGAAAGTTTTAGGAAGCAGGATTTTTCAGATACAATGTATAAAACCAAACACTTCCTCAACAACATGTAATATTGAGCCATTACACTAAAATCTGCTTCAGATATCATTATCTGCCACTTAAACTATGTCCTGACCAGTCACTTCAGAGATTAATGCATTTGGGGTTCTGAAGAAAGAATCCTTTTCTTTCTTTTGGCAGGTATTCATAGCAAAGCAAAGAAGGGAGTGTATTATTCAAGCTCAACTGCTGTTGAAGCTCTTGAAATAGGACTTCTGCCTTTTTCTTCCAAGAAAATCTGTGCTCCCCTGCTCTACAAACATAAAACCAGACTAAATCCACTAATACCATCCAGGGAGATGCTCATCCTCTTTACACTGGCCAGAGTGTGAGCAACTCCCCAAGAAAGAAATTCCTCTTGATCTACACCACGGGGACCGAGAAATGCACGCCCCGATGAGTCTCTGCATGAACTGTACAAGAAAAAAACCAAACAATCAAGCTAGGTATTGCTTGAAAAGAATGAAAAGACATCAGAAGAAAGCAGTCAGTGCATAACTCTCTTTGTTGGCACAGGTAGGAAGCTGCATGACACACTCAGCTCCTGAATTCACATGCCACATAATTTGACCAAAGGGGCCCGTGGGACCTGAGCAGGGAAGGCTGTTCTCCACCTGAACAAGGACTTCTAAAGCCCTCTCAGCCATGTGGGAATATGCATGAAATGTCCAGAGTGCTTATTGCATGTCCCATCAAAGGACCAGACAGGGTACTGTCTTCTCACAGAAATGAAAGGAGTCAGAAACCACTTGCAGCTCATACTGCCGATTTAGCTCTTATGCCATCAAAAACCATGGGCTTGGCTTAATTCTTCATAATGACCTAGATCACTGATGACCAACTTGAGAAGGATGTGCAGGATCAGGTTCCACATGAAGAAGAGTTTTTAACTATATCCTGCGTGTATTATAGGTTTTTGATCTGGGAAGACCATCTATATGGCAACTTACAGGATGAAGAGTAAACTCTGTGCTTAAAACTTACCTCACTCCATGCTTTGAAATGCTACACACTGTTTTCAAATTAACTCCATTGATGAATGCAGGTTTAAATACTCCTTCATACACATCTGTATTTTTAAAAGCTTTCCAGAATGACCCCCCCTCCACCCCACATGAAAAATGCTTTGGGGAATTTGTAGGAGGATTCAAGCTTTAACAACAACCTTCAGAATCAA
Source organism: Eurypyga helias (assembly GCF_000690775.1). Taxonomy (NCBI): domain Eukaryota; kingdom Metazoa; phylum Chordata; class Aves; order Eurypygiformes; family Eurypygidae; genus Eurypyga; species Eurypyga helias. The sequence continues at coordinate 15,142 of NW_010226305.1, forward strand.
GTATTAAAATCATATTGTGCCTTTTCAGAAACCAGCCTGTCAAAAAGTGGCACTTTCTTTGGCAGTTCTGTGGTAGAAAGCCCTGCCCACAAGTCTTCTCTGCTTTGAAGTCTGAGCACATTTGTAAAATAGGAAAAATTGAATCTGGAGCATAGGGACTGTAATTATACTCCATCATTCAAAATAAGGGGGAATAAAAAGCACATGCTTCCTTGAGTCTTAAAGCTGTAATGGTCATGACCATGAAGGAGATGGTAAAGCCTCGGGATAAAATTCCAGCTTTGCTGAAGTTGACAAGGGCTCTACCATAAGAATTCACACTTTGGATTTCACTCCAAGGGCTTGAACCTGGCCTTGTGCTGGTGTAGGTCTCGTTTTAATGTTGTGCAATGATGCACAACTCCCACATTTCAAAGGGAAAAGGCAAAATTCTTCTTTTCCTCTGCCTCACCCACACAAGAAGAAGCATTCAAGTCTTTAGTTAAGTAAATAATACAGGAATTTTCAGTAAACAGATTTTTTTTTTTATGTTCAAGAAGAAAAAATTCCAGTTCTAGGTAATATTTAGCAGGCTGTAATTACAAGCAGTTTACAAAGCTTTTCCTTGCAGAACATAAGGGATAATTAATTTTTTTCCTCCAGAGCAAATACGATATTATTCACTGCAACCAAAGTTACAAATGGGGCTAATGAAGAATTTTATTATGTCTATGGACTACATTCTTCTCAGGAGAGCACTGTGTGTCTCCAACATCCCCTTCTAGACATGGAAAGATGTTTCAGAAAGAGATCTCATGTTTATAACAGGGAAGAAGGCCAATGATCACAAACAATTGTGTGAAATACAGATTGAAAATAGTATTTTTACATTATATGTACATCCTAGTAAACTATTAGCACACAGAGGATTTAATTCTTCCTTTTCTTGTAATGTTTCCCGTGTGGATTTTTGGGGTTCCTACTAACGATCAGTGACAGAAAGAAAAATAAAGAATAAAATTTAAAAAGGGAAATCCCACTGCTCAGTTTAGTTTGTCTGTAAAAAACGTATTGCACACAAAGGAAGACAAAAGAAGCCAAAAGAGAAAGTGATGGTTTCTTTTGCTGTGTTGGGAAGCAGAAGAAAACGCATGGTGTATTTGCTGGCAACCCCTTGCGGGGGGGGGTCCCGAAGCAGGATGTAATCGCAGCTCTCCAACTGCATTTCAGAGCAATTTCACCTTCACTGTACTTGAAAACTTTCATAAACAGTGCCCCATTACAACATTCTGTCATGCCTCTGCGGCATCACGTGTCATGCTGCACAGGCGTGCATAGTGACACACTGAAGATCAGCGATACAGGTCAGACACGGTGTTTACCACTGGGCTCTAAAGGAAGCACATTTTAACTGCTGTGTCTTATCACATATATTTTGTTAGGTATTCATACCTTGCTTGCAAATTACGTTTTGCATCATGCCCGTAATCCCGTAATTCTGGTTGGATCAGATCATCTGCCATGGATTGTTACCAAGACCTGCTCAGAAGCAATACAGTTCTGGAAAAGCTCTTCTAGAAGAATCTCAGGTCATTCCTTCTTATCTCTCATCGCTTCTGGTACAGGACTATAGCTACAACCCAAGAGCACCTGTTAACACAGTCCGTTGCACTTGGCATATAACTGACGTGCTCTTTTGCAGCAGGCAATATTATGTTGTTGTTACGTTCGATTGTGCCTTGAGTAAATCTCAGCAAGATATTACAAACATTTCAATTTTAGATTTATTCTCAAAGATGTTCGCCTTAGGTCATTCTCATGTCCCATAATTGACTTTCATTTTAATCTACTTTCAAGGATTAAATCTCAAATGTCCTTGCTGTACCCAAAGAGAATTAAACGTACTGGAAATGCTAAAACCTGTAATATTAACATCATCTCTTCTGCCATGTTTATGGTCATTCCCTGTTCTGTGATACATGATGGAGTTATTCCCCTGAAAGCCAAGACGAGACAGTATAGGATGAAACAGGTTCTGTTAAACTATTGCCATGCTTTAAGTGACTAAAGTCACTTAGGGTCATTGACTGAGTAACAGAGTAGTCATTTAAATGGCAATAAAACCTGGTTTTGGACTATGTTAACTCTTCTGGGTGATTTGGACTAATACATGAAGTATGTTTCTTTGACATATATCCCCCCAAAAAAGAGAGATCCAAGTATTTCAGACAAGCACAATATAGTACTACTATTACAGCATGTTGCACTGGTCATCTAGTGCTTCCAGACTCATGCTGACCTCTCCCTTGCTGCTTCAGTCCCCTCAGAAATAAAGGGACCAAAAAGCTTGGGTGTAACATCTTCCACTGTTTAGAATACGTCCATGTAGTCTTAAAGCTGATACCTGTCAAAGCATCAGAACTCAAGAACTTCAATAATTTACTGTAGTGCAAAATTAAAAAGTTCTTAAACCATGTAGTGGCAGAAAAATGTGGTCCAAAAGAAGTGAGGGAAAAACAGTATCTTCTGCATGCTCCATGTTGTTATTTTCCTTAAGATCATCAAGATGTATTACTTGTCTCACTGCAAGTTTAGACATTCTAAGAAAAAAAACCCCCAAAAACCCCAACAAAACAACGAAACAACAACCCAAAACTATCAGGGTCTAAAGAAAGAAAGAAAAGTAAGTTCTGATCTGATGTGCTATGTAAAGAAAATCAAAACCCCTGCTTATGCATGCTCTTTCCTCACCTTTCTGACATCATTGGATTTTGGCTTTTGTGCTTCTTAAATCCCATTTGAAGAACACACATTCCTAATTGGGGCCTAAATAGCTCAGAAAGCTAAACTGGGGGCTAAACCACAACAACAGGATCATCAGCATTTTTGCAGTTAAGGAAATAAAATAAAAGGAGAGGAGAGCAGCAAGGCTGAAGGTGGTCTGGAGCTCCAAAGCCCTCCTGGTGTCACCTTGGACCTCCACTGTGGTGTGCCCCTCGCCAATACAACTAGGAGCAGTGGTTTTAGATCACAGGAGTAAGAGAGCTTTTCTTCACCCCGAGTATTGAGTCTAGTCAGCTTATTTGTCCTTCTTAACTTAGTCGTAACTGCTGGAGTGGAAGATGGCATCTGACTCACTTCCATACTAATTGCTTGTGATTTCATAAAAGCATTGTTATGTTGTTGATTTAGACAGAAAGAAAACAGATAAACAACAATTATCAATTACACATATACCAACTATAATCATGCTGTGTACTTGTAAAACTCTTCATTCAAGGAATTACAGCACATTTGATTAAAAATGGTGGAAGATACATGGAAAGCTTATGTAATAATGTATTTTAACTGTGACAAGTGTTCCTACTTGCCCAGTAGTTCAACACAGACAGATACTCTAAAAGGTTAGTTCAGAATAAAACACCAAATTAGGATTAAGGAGATCCACCTCCAGTTCTCCCCAACAACAGCAGTTTCTCCTGAAACTTTTAATGAGTCTCTTCTTCTCAGCATATCTGTGAAATTATTTTCTGTAGCCTAAGAAACTCACGTATTTCGGTAACTTTCCATAGTTTTTGTCAGTGCCATAGGCTCTTCACTGGGTTAGCAGACACCAAGCCTGAATGCCTCGATACACGTAAAGAATTTGAATGTGGCGTTCCAAACTTCAGGATGTTTTGTGAGGGTGCAAATGAGCAGTTTGGCTATAGGACTTGTCTTTGATAGTTCTCCTTCATAATTGAAATTCTCATCTCAATAACAGATTTCTGCTTCTAACATTTCAGAAGCATGGATAGTCAGAAATCACTCTGCAGTTTGGTTCCTCCAGATGCAACATCATTTCTCTTGGTGTCTTTACAACGCACAACACGATGATATATCCATGTAGCTTTGCAAAACGCCCCAGAAAAAGGCATATTCAGGACCCACGAATACAGCTCCCTTCAGCTGCCTGCACAGAAGAGCCCAGATTAGTACGTTATGGTAGTGAACCACACACAGCAGTTCATTAACCTCTAGATCATCCTGAAGAAAATCCTTGTGAGACCAACCCAGACTGCCGACTGGACCAGGTAAAAGAAGAAAGCCTTGGGTTTGTAAAAAAACAAAAAAGCTGTTTCACCTTTCCAGTTGCATAGTACAGCCCCATAAGCAATCGCTCTGGCTCCTGTTTGGAAGGGAAGGGCAGCAGAAACAATCCACACTCTAGCTGGTCCTGTATTCTAGTCCTGTTTTAGGTAGCAGCAAATCTCACATTTACTTTATCAGATCTTAAGTTTATACATGTTTGCTTCTATTTGTCACTTCAAAAGCTCAATTTGTCATAACTGGTTTCTACTCTGAGTTTCCCCTTAAGCACTTCAAATGCTCTCTGTCTAGACACTACTTCTATATATCAGGTCAAAATTGTTTTCTCAGTTGTGCTCAGCTCTGGGCAATAACTCCCTTCTGTGTGGTAAATGCTACAAAGACCTTCCCCTTCAAAAACTGAAAGGAGGATAAAAGTAGTATTTTCCCCACATAGAAGTACACCTCCCCTCCCTTTGTAGGCCCAAATAAAAATGTTTAAAAATGAGTTTTCATTTAAACTCTTCCCACTTTCATTTGCCTACTTTTTTATTTCAAGATGTGTTAGCAGAAAAACAAGTTTCTGTATTTGGTTGGTTGTTTTGAAATCCATCAGAAGTTTTTTTCTCCTCAATTTCATATCCAAAATGTTTTGCAGGAAAACAACATAAAAAGTAATAGACTGCAATACCAGTTTCTCTTGTCTCCACCAGGAATGAAAAAAAAAAGAAAAAAGTGGAAATTATGGTCTCTCTATGCACACATATACAATGACTCTTTCATCTTCTCCATTAGAAAATCTAGGACATTTAAGAGCATTTTACTACCCTATTCATTTCCCTTCATGACTTTATTCATGTTTGCAGAAAATGAGGTCTATCTTCAGCCAGCACTCCATAAGGCCATAAGCATTTTAAGAGCTCGGTTGGCAGAACATCTTATCAGGAGTTGCTCACAGGAGTCAAGACACTCCATTCCTCGGCACAGCGTAACCCTGCTCTGTAAGGTTCTTTCTTCTTTCAAGAAAAAAGGTTTGACTTTGCCCATTACTTCTTCAGTAAAATTAAGTGAAGGGTGGAAACTGCAAGGGTTGATATGTGTTCAACCAAGACTAGAGAGTGACTTCTGCCTTCAGCAGCGATGCAGTAACTCCACCCTCACCGAGCATGATCATTGCCGATATCAGAAAGGAGCCTGGAACACCTTCAAAGTCAGGCTCAGCCTTTACTGCACAGATGCAAATCCAGAGGAATGCACTGTATCCCTGGAATTACATTAACATCCCATGCTGGGTGATGGGATTTGGTCCATGTAAATCAATAAAAGTATTCTCAGGTTGAATTGTTCCTGGGGACAACAGAGGTATTTGGGTACACCAGGAATCCAGCACAGAACCAACCTGGGCACGCTGAAGAGGAGGAGAGGAAAAAGAAATTCTTCACACATATACAGACCAGATTTTTATCATTTGGAAAGGGTTATTTTAAGGACACTCTGCTAGGACAGTTTTGGGAGTTTTTTTGATAGCTGCTATGTCACTTCCTTCTTGTCTAGCAAAAGATGAATTGATGCTTTTTGACAATCTCATACTCACAACTCAGATAATTCCTAGCCAGCTATCACATACCATACCATTTAAAACAGCATAAAAATAAAGTAATGTGGAAAGTTTGGAGTTTTTAAGAACAACCTTTCACAATTTTAGCTCGAACTTGCTGCCACCAACGACAGTTGATGCTCTGGGGCTTGCAACAGTGGCAGGCTTTTAGCTTTCAGTTCTGAACATTTGATCCAAAAAGAGCTTGTTTTCAGGTCCGTTGTCCTGAAATTCTAAGTCTAATGGTATAGGACACTACCACTATACCATCATGTAAAGACCATTTGCAATTATAAACTTAAGCTATTTTTTAATAGGAAATACTGGACAATAGGTGCACTGGGCTTGCTGGTATATACTTTTGGGAATCATAACAAGGAAGAAAGATAAGAAAGATAAGCCCTCTTTATGCTGCTAGATATTGGCATACTGCTTTTGGAGAGTTCTGCAAGCAGCAGAACTGCAAGCCCCATCAACTGCAACCCTGGCAAGGGTGAACTTAGTGATGCGAGGGAGTATCAGAGCTTACAATGTATGAAAGATAAGACTCCTAGAACACAAACTTAAGCTATTTTTTAATAGGAAATACTGGACAATAGGTGCACTGGGCTTGCTGGTATATACTTTTGGGAATCATAACAAGGAAGAAAGATAAGAAAGACCTCTTTATGCTGCTAGATATTGGCATACTGCTTTTGGAGAGTTCTGCAAGCAGCAGAACTGCAAGCCCCATCAACTGCAACCCTGGCAAGGGTGAACTTAGTGATGCGAGGGAGTATCAGAGCTTACAATGTATGAAAGATAAGACTCCTAGAACACAATACACGGAAGGTTAACACATGTCAATGAAAAGGCATTTTTGGTAGCAGAACATTCACCTGCACTGTTGTTGCAGACATAAATGGGACAGTTTAGTTGGAGGATACAAGAGGATGACCACAGAAATTACTTCTCTAAAAACCTTACTAACAACAAAGCTTTCATTCTAATACATTCAGCATGTCCTTTTGAGACCTATGATCCATATGCATTAAGGTCTTATTGCTGCTTTAAAACCAAAAGGGTCTCCGTGAAGGCGCCAGATACCTTAAGTAATGGAGACTAACTAAGGGCTACTGATGCAGAAGGAACCACAAAAACAATCTTCTCATTCAAGTCAATGTTCTTGGGCCCTCTGTAATTTCCATCACTGCTGAACGTGATTAATCCTAACACTGTAAGGAAAGCTGGAGACTTCTATGGGCCAAAACCTATTGATTCAATTTGGAATGGGTTTAAGGTCTCCCAAATGGCAAAAGGGAGAACAAGGCAGTTTGGGGCACATCAGAAACCCCTGGCAGGATGGAGCAGGGAAGGGGAGAAAGGAGCAGTGAGAGACATGCACACACACACACACCCCAACCCCCCACCCAAGTAAGAGCAGAGGAGGGTGCTGCCCAGCAAGGGCAGTGCTCACAGCCCCTGCCAGGCCACTGCATGACACACACTCTCTGAGAAGGAGGATGGTAAGACACACAGAAATCTTGTAGTTGCAAGAAGTACTGCAATGCAAAAATCCTCCCAGGTGCCACGAAATACAGCCTATGGGAGCAGCAAAGCATGTAACCTTGTAGTTCACATTCAAAATCAAGTTATGCCAGTTTTTGGTAGGCGACCTCTTCGATGTGCGTACGCCTGCATAACAAGATGAGACAGTTGTGTGCAACGGAAGAGCCAGCACCAGTGATAGGATATAAAATGACAAGCCTTTTTGAGATAATGAGTTTGTTTCAGATAAGGTTTAGATTAATAGGCTTTTAGGTTGCAGACCATCTAATCGCACAAAAGCCACACAGCTGTAGAGCTGTAAAGCAAGGATTGAATCTGAATATGGTTCTAGATCAGTTTTGACAGAAACTTCCAGAAAACCATTCTGAGGTGGCAACAGCCACCGTGCAAAGACTTCCAGGGCTGTCAAGGCTCCTCTCAGATCAGCTCCCAGCTCTAAGAGGAGGTGGACCATCTTCTTAGAGTTTCAGATCCTACCTAGAACTGTAATCGGGGATTGACATATGGAAAATACATGCGTATAAGCAACAGGGGAGAAGCAAAACGTGCAACTTGAGTTTCTCTCCAGGGAAAAAGAAAATAGCAGGAAGCAAGAAAAATAAGAGATTCCACATAAAATAGGGAGAGGGTAGTTGCAACAAATGTGTTGGCCCATGAACAGCACTTTCCAGTTTGGATACAAAAGAAGTGCGGTCATGAGCAAGATTCGAGGCATGACAGAAGAAGTCAGAGAGGTTAATTGCCAAGAAGAAGAACACCAGATGTGAAGTGCCAGCACACAAAATCATGTGAGTTTTGCCACTCATTTCAGTGCAACCAAGCCTTTGCTACAGGTTTCTTTAGGGCAAGCTATGGTAATTTCCTTGAGCTGCAAAGGAAAGCATGGAATTTCCTCTCTTTGACTCCCCTGGGACATTTTCGGGTTTACTGAATAAGGCACAATGAGGACTTTGCATATGCCAGGGTAAATCGCAGCCTTTGTCTAACTTCCCTTGCATCTGCTGGAACAGGATTCACACCAGGGTTAACTTTGGCCTGGTGACCTTAGTGGATGTCTTGCTCGTTTTAGCAGTCCCTCACAGAGTTTGGTCCTGCTGCAATGGTCTCTGTTAAAGACTGCTTTCCAAACATCTCTTACGTCAAATTTATTATGAAGAAATAAATGAATAATGTTTCATAAAAGAAACATTAGAACGACTGAATGTTACAGAATACAGTACAGGCATTAATATCTAGGATGCCTGCTCTCCCAAAACCCATGCCAAATTTACCTTTACATGAAGTGAAAACCCTCAAAACATAACCCAATAGATACTACAGAAATAACTGCTTATTTCAAGCCTCAACTCCAGGCATCTGGAATATGCAGCTCTCTTTCTGTGACTGCAAACTAAAGGAATCCTGTAGAAAAGGATGCAGCATCCATTGGTATAGTCCCACTGCCCTTCTGAAACCCTCTTTGGTGCTGTGCCTCTTCATCTGTAGCAGGTATCCCATTTCTCTTCTGAGCTGCATGCTTACTCTCTTCTGAGGAAGTCAAACACTGTTTTCTGTCTCCATATCTCCAACCCCAAAGGGTTGCCTTTTAAGACAACCTGCAAAGTCCACAAGAAACCTTCCCTCTGTCTCTGGGCTCAATTCCACTTTGGTCCTCCATGGTCTACCATAGCCTTTCAGCACTCCTCAGGCAACATAATCTCTCTAATAAATCTCCATCAGAAAAACCATTTCTTGCATAGCTCTCCTGCAGCTTTCCTGCACTGAGGCAGAAAAAGAAAGAGAAAATTCCAAGTTTCACTTCAGATCCTAGTTTGGAGCCTCTGAAACAGCGCTAGTGCCTGCACCAGCACTTTTAGCTTTTCCTCTTTGCAGGTTTTACATTGCTGCGGGGTTCCTTCCCTTCCCCCCCTGGCTTGCAGCCAGCTCACTTGGATAATTTCCCTATTATCACCCCTAGGGTCAAGAGCTGCAACATGTCTCCCCAGCAAGTTCCACGGAGAAAGCCAAAAGAAACAGGCATTGCACAGTGTTGCCACTAGCAGCCTTTGGCACATGCCCTTTGTCATGAGCCTCTGATCGGGTAGTAGAGGTTGTACCCTTCTCAGATCCTTTGCTTTGGGTTTGCTGAGGTGATTCCTGTCTTGTGGTCTTCCCCCTGAGAGCATGATACCAGCCTGTTGACATCCTCATGATTCATTTATAAGCACATTCAAATCAGTACAGGTAACATTCTGGTAGTATGGACTTGTGTAAAGAAGTTTACACAACATTCAGATTTGTGATGAAACAAAATCAAGAAACATACACCTGAGAACGAAACTCTAAAGAAACCACAATTTTATTATTTGTTCCTCCCTTGGGTTCTTCTCTTCTTTCTCTCCTGTTCTGCATGGTTTCAAAACTTTCTTACTTCATGGAAATATTCTCACCCTTGGCTCCTGCCCTCCAGCCTCATGGGTTTTTCTGTTCTGCAGAGCCAACATGGGCCAGTGGTGGCAAGCATTTCCTCCGTCAGCCAAGGGGCCACTGCATTCTCAGCAGCAACTCCTGAACCCCCCAGGGTAGTGATGGCTTTCATAGGCACCGCTCTCTACAGTCACACCGGTTTTGAGCTGTTCTCTCCATAGTGAAGGATCTGCGTGGGGGAAAGGGGAGGTGTTGCAGTCCCCCAGTTTTATTGTTTCTCATCCCTTAATATCTTTAACTTGTGAGGGCACTTTCCCTGCAGCTCCAGATTCAAGCCCCAAAATCCCATGCTTTCCTCACAGGAAGCCAACAAGTATTTCTTGATCCAGAACAGCTAGGAAGAGCCTGAACGCTGCTTGTCCAACATTGATCGCTCAACATTTCCAGAGGGGAGGAAAATAATGGTCTGTATTAATACTTTGACTAATACTCAAAGATACCAAGCAACAAATACAATCCAAAATTTTTTTTCTGGGCAGAAATGAAATCTAAGACTCTCATTCTGCCACACACAACTTCCTAACCCAGGCACACCAGCAAAGGCACAGAACTGGAAGGAGTTTACATTGATCGCTCAACATTTCCAGAGGGGAGGAAAATAATGGTCTGTATTAATACTTTGACTAATACTCAAAGATACCAAGCAACAAATACAATCCAAAATTTTTTTTCTGGGCAGAAATGAAATCTAAGACTCTCATTCTGCCACACACAACTTCCTAACCCAGGCACACCAGCAAAGGCACAGAACTGGAAGGAGTTTCATTAGTGTCCATGGGAAAATCACAATATGGTTTTCCCATCATAATATGAATTATTATCTCATTCACAAAACACATGACTAACCTTACCCTACATCTTCTCAGAAGACCTGTGAATTGCTTGTTTGCACTATAGCAAGGGAGAGTAAGTGCTGAGTTTGGGACTGTTGCCTTGGTTGAACCTTTACATGTGCTGATTTGTTACTACTTGAGTTAAATTATGTGTTTGTTCAAAAACACTAACCTGTGAGGAAAAGAGTTCGCTGGGTACCATTCTATTATTTGGTGCCGTGTCTACGGAGCATCTTACGATGTTGGTAAATATAATCCTAGAGTAGCAGCAGCAATCCCATAACCAAAAGATTCACAAGGGACAACTACAATAAAAATTGGCAGCACAGACCCCTGGATTATCTAGGCTGAATTTCTTCAGCTTATAAGGGCTTTGGAAAACACTGCAGTCAGAATTTTGAGACATATTTGGTTTTAATTTCTCTGCACGTTGCCCAGAAGTCAACTAAATCACTGCTAACAGCTGCTGGAAAGCCTACTTCATGCACTGTCAATTTTTCTTTTTTTAACCTGATCACTTCAAACCTCCTCTGTGACTTTTTGGTGCTTGCTGTGTCTCTCATCTGCCGATTGCATAAATTTCAGAGGATCCTGAACCTTACTTGAGGCTTGAAGGTGAACAGAAATGTCTTGACCACGCTACTCTTCCTTAGGAAACAGCTGTCAAGAAAAATATCTTCTGTTCTTAAATATTTTTCTCTGCCCGCTGTTTTTTTCATTTGACATCAGTAACTCTGTGTCAAGAAGTCAGTCTAGAAGGTTCATCAGGATGCAGCACTCACACCATGACTCTTAGGGGAAAAACCCCAGAAATTAGAAAAGCCCATCTCCAGTATTACTGCTACGCAGTCAACAGTGGAGGGTCAAAGGGTCTGCTTCTTTCCTGCAGGCTGAGGTAGTTGTATCATGTGTTGTTCTTGGCAACTTAATGCAGCTTAATGAACTAACAACCCAGAGCTGCTCCTGCACCTTTCCATGATCTCACAGATTTTGCAGCCACACAAGTTCCTGTTTTGAGTCATCTGGAAGAGGGTTAGTGCCAGTCTCCATCCTCTGTGCCAAGCACAAAGCAAAGGGAAAACAACGAGGTCTGACTGCATCCCTCATCAAAGACAGCCAGGGTTTCCTTTTGCTTGAGATTGCAATGCTTGGAGTGAAGTTTGATTGCTATCACGTCAACCTGGGAAGCCTTTGGTCTGTGAAATCATTCATGCTCCCAGCATTTCCCTTGCTGGATTTATGTCCTTCAGCCAAGCCAATCTTGTGAGTATTTCACAATGCTGCAATTATCGCTGTCTCTAAGCATCAAAGCAAGCACAGGGTGAGGAAGCCTGCGTAGGTAACCACAGGAATGGCTCAGGAGAGGCGGGACAGCCAAGTTTGGTGAGCAGTGCTGAGTGACATTACCTCCTGGAGGGGTTCAGCTGCCTTCCCAGCCTGTAGTAAACACATCTTCCCCTCTGGCAGTAAGGAGGAGTCATCGCTAAGTGTTACCTACTGCTGCTATTTGTGAGCCTAATACAAACTTTGAGGGAGCTTCATAATTTACAGAGAGAATTTAATTAACTTCTAGTGGATCCTATTAGAGGAGGGAGGGCTGGGCACAAAAGCAGAGGAAAGCACCACAGCTTCAATTTTTAAAGGTAGTTTGGTGATACTTCCATGGCATTAAAAAGCCCAAATGTGATTTTCAAGAGTAACTTAGGTCTGTGGAGCAAAGTGTGAATGATGTGCAAGGGGATTTCAATTGAGTCACAGCCTGAGGTGAACTTCAGCTGTCCCCATCACACATGCCGTGCAACAAGGAGGCCCAAGAACCTGCGAAACCTGAGCATGGTCCCCCATCCATTGCCAGCACTATGAAACCTAACAATCTTCATTGTATTTACTTTCTAAGGGATTCACCCCTTTACTCTTCCATAGTATAAGGAGCAAACCACTGATTGATAAATCTGCTAGAGGGTGCAGGCAGTACTTCAGATACACTGTTGTTAATTATCTGATGGTATACCAAATTCAGTTTGTTTCAAAACAGAAAGGCAGAGTGGTCTTTTCAAATAGTGAGCCAACTAGTAATGAGACAATGTATTTACTTTGGAGCTACAACTGTTTGGAAAGGAAATGTGATTTATCTTTATATAGCCTTTAAATATCTTTAAATATCCCTGTTGTCTCCAAAGACCCCTGGGAGAGCATTCCTTTATGTGTCTGGATCAAAGGAAAAAAGGAGTGTATGAGAAATAACACAGGCACTCGGGCCATCAGATTATTCAACAGAACATGAAGTGCTCGGTACTGTCAGGAGAGCTCTGCAACACAAAGAGAGCACAACTCTTTTAAGAAAATGGTTGTAGGTTAAAACAAATACTCCTAGGAACATTAAAATATGGCCAAAGCATGTGATTTGTAGTAAAAGAATCTCAAAACTGTTTTGAGAAAGCGTATTACTGAAAAGCTCAGACTGCAGAAAATTTTTTACCTCTGTGGAGGTATATGGTCCCAATTTTCAGAGGCGCTGCTTTCATGACAGTTGCAGTTTTGTGGTTCTTCTGTTGTGAATCACACAGAAGGAGCCAGAAGTAAGATGAAATGACCCCCTCGAATTTCACAGCACTGCGATGGAACATTGGAAAGCTGCCCACAGTTTGCCAGGGGAAGCCTGGACCCCCTGAAGGACTTTTGTATGAAAGCCCTGCCAAAACAGAGCATAACAACGCACCCTTTGCAGAAGGCCAGGCTCTGCGAGACGCAGGCTGTTGCTGAAGAGGAACAACCTCAACCAAGGGCGTGCAACAGGGTATGGGATGGAGCCGTGTGTGGGGAAACATGGACTGCGGGACTGCAGTGAAGTACGAGCACCGGGTAATATGATATGGCTACGGTTTCGTATGAAGGCTCAGGTCCTTTTCAAAGCATCATGTTACTTTAAGCACATGCCCAAAGTCCTGAATAAAGGCCACTCAGGCAATGATGCAGACCCTGGTAATGACAGTGACATGAGGAAGAGATACCATATGCCTTGGAAAGGAATAATTTTATCAGGAAATAGGCATCAAAAGCCAAACAATAGCCATAAAACATAAACTTGCTAGAATATAATTTATTTCCCTGTGAAAGGAACTTTTAATGAATCTTTAGAAGGTTCCACGTATTTTCCCAGCCCCACAACAGCTATTTTCTGCATGGCACATGGGCAAGACCAAACTAACCAGTCACATAACTCTGTTCCAGTCCTGAAAAAATCCTGGCGAAATTAATCTGGGTGTGGACTTTCCCATATAGGCTCTCCACAAGCCATTGGCTTCATCTGCAGACCCCACGCATTTCTAGGGGTCACATAAGACTGACTCACAACTTAGATCCAACTCCAAACACATCAGTAACTTGAACCAAACGCATTTTCTCTTAACGACAGACTTCTGGCTGTAGGCTGAAGGATACCAGTGACTGTGTGAACCAGTGCATGCAAGGGAGTGTCAGATCTGAGGTGGGAATTGTTGCGAGCAACCCACTGCTGGGCAGGAAGGGATGGAGATAACCTAGGATGCCTCTGCCCATGTGGACGTTATTTCTGCAGCTGGCAAAAAGGTTCTAGGGGAAGCTTCAGAATGACAAAGATGTCGGAGTCCTTCTTTGCAGAGAGCATCAGTCTATCACCACCATCTGGTGAAGAAAAAGTACTTAAGCAGCTTCCAAGAACCTGAAAAAAGGTCAGTATTGTTATAATAGTCAAGGCTGCATTCAGGACACCAGTTTTGTAGGCTCAGAAAGCCTATGGTGTAGTTTTTATAGGAAGAACCAAATATTTTGGTGCCCGGAAGGAAAGTAAGTTGCACTGAGCCAAGGAAAATATGTGGGAGTCAGGAGTTTCATTGAAATTTCCAGCTCATTGCCTTTCAGATACCTCTTTTGTAAACTATGGATAAAGTTTCTCTAATTCACAGAAATGTTTTGATAACTGGCTAACATTTATGAAATACTTTGAAAGTAGAATGGTCAGATTATTGTTTTATTGCATTCATCTTCTCACTTCCTGGGGATCGTTGTCCCAGAACAAGATCTTAAGACACTCTTAACTTTCTTCACGTTTGCGTAGCTGTTCCAAGTAGATGCATATATGAATTCATGCTGGTCAAGAAAGATGAAATATTCACCTACCTGAAAGGAGGTTGCAGAGAGGTGGGTGTTGGTCTCTTCCCCCAAGTGATAGGACAAGAGGAAACAAGTTGTGGCAGAGAAGGATTAGCTTGGCTATTAGGAAAAATCTCTTCACCGAAAAGGTTGTCAGGCACTGGAAAGGGCTGCCCAGGAAGGTGGTTGAGTCACTGTCCCTGGAGGGATTTAAGAGACTGTGGATGAGCTGCCTAGGGACATGGTATAGTGTTGGACTTGGCAGTGTTAGGCTAACAGTTGGACTTGATCTTAAAGGTCTTTTCTAACCTACAAGATTCTGTGATTCTATATCCCTCTATTATTTTAATTCATGGCCAGACTGCTGACAACATTACAGCACCGGCACACAGGACAGTAAGATTGTCTTCTGAATGTTCCTGGGAACAGATTGCAGAAGCAAGCATGAACCAATGAAACAAACAACAGAGAAAAACACATCTGAGTGATTATCCACAGAAGACTTCCCTGGGTTCTCGCATGGGCTTTTCCATTAGAGAGAAAAATCTTAGGGCTGGGGGTATCTGAGCTGGTTGTCCACCCCCCCGCTTCAACCAGAGGCAGCATGTCATCTGTAGGAAGCAAAAATTGGCTTTCTAGGAATACAGAGGGCATCTAAAGGAGCTGTTGGAATGAAACTGAAGCGACCAAGACCTAACAACAACAATAAAAAAAATCAATAATGCCTTTATGAAATAAAAAGCTAGACCAGAAGAAATACATTAGATGCACCTACTGCCATCTGAGAGAAAGGGGCAAAATGTACTCATCTGACTTAAAGGCCACGTAGCTAACGCTTCTTGAATTTTTGCTGCCAGACAACATACCTAAATAGAGATTCTTTCCTCTCCCACATACTTAGCTAATAAAAATAGTCCTGGTGTTATGGGACATCGGTAATTGGCCTTGTGTGGAAGCTCTGCATTCCACTGGTAATTACAATTATTCTCCCATTGCAACCAACTTCAGCTTCACTAAATCAGCCGTTTCTTTTCTCAGCTGTCAGGGTCCTGGGTGAAAACACAGGAACTATTCAGCTTCCAATCTCCTCTTTCACACTGTGGTATACGAGAAAAATCTACATATTCTTCAGTTTTCATAAGACATTTTATTCCTTTAACTCAGAGCAGATTTCCTCCAATAACGTACACATTCAAGGCAAAATCCAGCTCCTTTTGGATGGCAGGCTTCAAATGCAAAATAACTCTGCTTTTCTTGTTCTCCGTAGTTATGTCTCTCCCTTCAAAGTGCTCTTAGATGAAACCCCAAGCTGTAACACGTAACATAACATGTCCAGATCCCACATCAACTCATAGTCTTAAACACAGGCTTCACCTTCAGCTCATGTAAGAACTAGGCAGTTTCACATGAATTTCATGGTAACAATAATTGGTATCGCTGTGCTTTTGAGGGACTTCCTTAGAAACAGATTTTTCAGTGAGTTCCAAATTTGGCATCAGTGCAAGGCCACAGATTTCATTAGAAATAGCGTTATTTACTATGCCTCACGGACAAGAGAAAAGGCCTGGTACTCTGGAAACCCAGTCACTTGTAGGTAAAGTGTCAATTTTTTAAAATTAAGAAGCCTAACAGTTGTTCCTGGGAATTTCAGAGTGGATGATTTTGGTAAAGACAAATTATACGTGGATGCATGTATAGGAACCTGAATTCCTGTTGAAGAAAGAGTGACTAAAGCAGGGGAATGACAATGCTGCTTGCTCACACCTGGATTTGGGTTCCTTTGAGGCTAAAAGAGCCAAAATATATTGAGACATATAATATGTTATATAACATAAAACTTCTCTAAAAATGTTTTGTGGAAGGGGGAAGCGACCTACAAATTTGGAACAAGATCATAGAGCAGTGTAACTTAAAAGAACAGGAGAAAAATTAGGATGGCTAAACCAATTATTTTGACATCCTCAAATACTATTTTTTTCTATTTTGAAAGTTGGCTAAATATAATTTTAAAAGAGAATTAGAAGTGGTTTGAACATATGTAAATGACTCAAAAAAACTTGAATGCTGCCAAAATATTTTATCCAGTCAAAACGGTTTTGGGTTTTTTTGGTTTATTTTCCCAAGAAAGGGGAAAGGGGGAGTCAGTTGCTTTTATTTGTGCTTTCCTCATATGAAAATAAGCAATTTTCATATGGGCATATAAGCACTGGAGTCACCAGTCAATGTCACATCTTGTGACTTGGTGTGACTAACCCACATAAGGGCTAGTGGTTTCTGTCTGGCTGCTGCTGCAGTGGGAGTGCTCACTAGTCCCCAGTGCAAACTCCCTGAACTCTCAAGGGAAAATATAACTTCCCTCCCACACATAAAGCCATCCACTGCTGCAGCATATCCCTCTGCAGCCTTATGCTCGCACTACCAGGACTGATGTAGTCTGAACATCTGTCTACAGCGACAAAATATAAGGTTTTAATTAAGCTGGTTTTACACACTCATCATTCTTGAGACTTCCTCCCAGTGAATCATGATGGGTTTTTTGTACCCCTGCGCCAGCCATGCCTGCCTCAGCAGCACTGGAGCTGATAGCAGGGAAGGGGTTGGCAGGGACAGTCACCTCTCCTCCAAAACAGATGCCATTAGTTACCAGATTTAGAGCACCTTTTTCCTCTTGCCAAACCAGATCTTGAAGGTGAAAGAAGGAAAGGTGGTGCCTGGGGGCCACTCGCCAGCACCAGGCAGAGAGGGACCCTCAGCCATGACTTTGAACATGGCACAGGCGCTGCTGACCTGGCCAGCAGCTCCTCCAAAAGCTGTGCCGGTTGGTGAGGGTACTGTGCGAGGCAAAAGGGTGACTTCCCCACTGGGGTTTCCTTCTGCGACAGCATCCACCACCTGCAGAAGATCCTTGGCACCAACCAGCTTCCTAAAGTGCCTTTTGCAGGCAGGGCCAGAGAGCTCCCCTGGCCAAAAATAATACAATTCTGCATGTCTTCACTGCCCCCCAGCAGGTGATGGCCAGAGCCCTGCTGCCAGCCGTGCCCGCCGGGAAAGCTCACTTGAGCAAACCCTGACCACTGCACGCCATCCGTGAGCTGTCGCAGCCTCCCCCCAAAAAGCACAGCATCCAGCAGCCTGGGGCACTTGCTCCTTCCTGCTGCTGAGCTGTCTTTTTTACCTGTGCTATGAATATCACAGAATCACAGAACAGTCAGGACTGGAAGGGACCTCTGGAGATCATCTAGCCCAAACCCTCTCCCAAGGCAGGTTCATCTAGAGCAGATTGCACAGGAACAAGTCCAGGCAGGTTTTGAATATCTCCAGAGAAGGAGACTCCACCACCTCTCTGGGCAGCCTGTTCCAGTGCTCTGGCACCCTCAGAGTAAAAAATATCACTGCCTGTGATAATGCACCTTCCTCCTGACTTGGTCCCATGGTGAACTGACCTGCCTGGCCCCGCTGCTGCAGCTGGTTCCCTTCCTGCACCGCTTGTGCCTATTGCAGATGAGCACAGTTAGGGAGGAATCACATGCCAAAGGGGCAGTCTAAATAGCTACACGTGCTTTTCCTATACCTTTTCCTACACTGCACTCCCCCAGGGCGATAAAGAGCCTCGCCCGAAGGGCGTCAGACACTACAGCAGATGTGGTTGAAACAGCCCCGGGAGAGTGCACACCCTCTGCCCTCCACTGGCACGATATCCGTGCTTTGCCTTCCCTATCTCTAGGGCAGAGCTGAACACCTGGGTCAAGCTGCAGAGGCTAAAACTGGTCTTTTTCAGTCCTTTCAGCAAGAAGGCCATAATGTAGGAAACAGAATCAATGTGGTTTTGAAAAATATTTTCCATGTTTTGAGCCTATTGAATTGTTTTTCACCAGCTTGTCACAAGGTGTGACTTTTCAGATCACTGTACTATGTCAGTAGAATGTCATTACTAACATTAAGTTTGTACATTCCTTAAAAACAGGACACATTGGATGGGAATAACAGTACTGATGCCCGTAAATTTATACAAATCAAGTTTAAAAACCAGTTTTTAAATCAGCACATACTTGATTTTGCTCCTCACCAATGTACCCCTGTCACTTTTACATCAGGACATGCTTCTTGCCAGTCACTGCCACTCATTTTTATTTTATTCTTGTATCATAGCAGCTGCAGAGACAACCATTGTCCTAGGCGCTGTCTACTGAACTACAGCAACGTGCTGGATTTCTGAGTCTTATCAGCTCTGCCATTGAGTGGTCCTTAAGCCAAAGCCCTGTTTTGAAAGGAAAATATGTCAACACAAACATGCTGCCTTAGCATCTCAAGATTTTCCACCTAATCTTTCTCGTAAGAACGAGATAGCAGCAGCAGAGTCTTGAGAACTGAGGGATAAAGGATATCGGATTGTGATGAGTGTCTGATGGCTTCCTTTTCATTATCCTAGAAAATAAATAAAATTCTTTGCTAGCTTTGTGCTTGCAGAGTTCACAGGAATTGTCACCTAGATATAATTCTTATTCTTAAGAAGGAATAAAAAGAAAATCCAGCCAAGCAAACCTGCACTGGCAATCAACTGAGAAATGTAAAGAAGATTAGACACTTTTTACAGATTCTGTACTTTTAACAGATGCATAATCACCTGTTTGGGTGGGATTTTTCTTCAAAAATTGCAGCTCTCTCCCGTGCTGCAATTTACACATCTGCATCTCCCACCTGACTTGTCATTACCGACAAGTCTTACAAGACTACGTCCAGTGCTATTTTGCAGGACGGCCAAGAAACCAAACCGCTTCTGCCTCCGAGCATCACTCCGCAACCCTTCCCACAGCAAGGGCTGCCTTTTCCAAGGCCTGGGACGGGATGCCGAAGCACTGATATCATTGCCTGAACTGCCAGGCCCTTCTTTTCCTGTTTCTCTTCGCTCAACAAACTCCTGAATCATTCCAGCTCCACCATGTGACTCACACACAGCTTGTTCCATAAATAATTGGAAGTAGGAGGGAGCCGCGAGCAATAAAAACAGAACCTAAAAGTGTTGGAATGAGATCGGTTGCCTTGGTGTTGGCCTTTTTTTTTTTCTTTCTTTTCCATAAGGAAATCTGCTCTTTAAAAAGGAAAAAAAGAAAAGTCATCTGCTTTATTTAGCAGGACTTAGCAATGCATGCTTTGTTCCTTGCAACAGGCCAAGCTGATGTCACCAGCAGCAGCTGGCTGATAAATATTTTTCAGTATAACTTCATATATTTCTCAAACCCTTATACTGAAGTTGGGATGAGAGTATTCCAAGCTGATTTGCCTGAAAGCAAGCTAGAGGAATAAAGTTCCTCTTGTCACTCCATTTTGTGCTGTTGTAGGTATTCATTAGCCACCAAATACCTCACTTGGGACAGCGATAAAACCTTGTAATCCCCTAGCATCTTCCAGCCAATACTTTGCAAATATTAATTACATTAACCTTCAAACATTCCTGTGAAGTAAAGTAGAATCTTTGTTTATCTTATCTCTATTTTAAAAAGAAGACAACAAGTCAAGGGCAAGAATAGATATTTATGCCAATACAGACAATAATTCTGCACTAAAAACATGAGCAGAATAAAAGGACTGCTTTTTCTTATCTGTCATACGATGTGTAGTCAACTGAAAAAGTTAGAGGGTTTGGATGTACTATACATAAACCAGTGATATCTAAGCATCAGGAGCAAGGAGAGGTATCACGAGGATTTAACATACTATAAAAAGTGTGGGAGTGATACTGCAAGGAAGCAAACAAGCAAGGAAGGGAATTGTATTCAGGGCTAAATTTTTAACCAATCATTTAACAGGGTGTCCTCCAAAACAAGAATCATTTAGACATGTGAGAGAGGTTCAGCTTGCCTATTTTTCACACTGCATGAATGATCTACACAGCCAATACCAGTGCAGATGTGAGGTTACTACGCATTAGGGGCAGGGTGGGAGCTTTGAGATGCCCCATGTCTCAAACAACTTCCAACTCATTTACAACATGAAGGTTTTCTTGATTATACGTTGAGGTTACATACACACCCCAAACGGGCCAGCAGAGGCTTCCTGGGGCAATCCTGATTTGTGTGGTCACAGTTTCGTCTGGACAATTCACACCTGAGTGTATCATATAATCCACTCTGAATCTCTGTTCTCTTTACTAATTCCTGTGCTGGCAAATTGGATTAGCTGACCCACGGCCCATGGCGCATTCACCTGTGAGAACAGTTTCAGGACTGGCAGGTCTGCATTTCTACAGCAGAACTGTCACCGTGGGTGCACACCGTGCAAAGCAGCTGCGCTTGTCAACAGCTGCACCTGAGGTGCCCATTTCCTATTGAATGGCTCCAAACCACCCCTAAGATTATTAACTCATCCACAATTGCAGCTCTGTTGCCCATTGCTACAGGTTCTGAAACAAAACGGCAATTGATGTCAGTGTCTCTCATAAATCTGTGCTAGGAAAGAGCTCTCCTTGAAGTAGTCACAAGAAAAAAAGAAAAAAAAATATCAAAATAATAATGGATGAAGAAAAAATATAGTCAAAACTCTGTACAATTTGAGTTTGTTTATCACAGAGGGCATTTATGTTGCCACTGAGTCTTTTAAGGCATTTCTTTCCCCTCCAGCCCCCCCCCGAGTTCAGGGCATCTGCCATATAGGTCTCTAGTGCCTCAGCTGCTCATGGCTTGGTCATTACTCGTGAGTTAGACCAGCTCCATTCTCCACAGAAAAGCACTACCCTTTTCATCTTCTCAGTCAGTTTTTCTGCCAAACTGTGGCACTGACACCCTCTGGGTGTGATTCAGCCAATTTTCTCATCCACTTCAATGAGCCTTGACTCTGTGTTGAGGATAATTTCTTCCCACAGCTTCTGGGAACATCAAATGAAATTGGACTGTCACTTACTGGACCCCATTTGTCTCAGTTTTAGGGCAGCCTATGTCCCCAGTGTACTGGATGTGCTTTCTTTTAATTTCTCCCAGCCTGTGCCAGCATATCCCTTTTACCTCTGTTTTTCTTCCACAACACAAAATAATATGCCTTGTCCTCATATACGGCTGGAAATTTGCCAGCATGGCTCAGTCTGCAGGGAGAAAAGTCATCCCAAATTTCTCTTGCGTAGAAATCTTCAGGTACACAGAAGAGCTGCTCTCATGAGGATGCCGCTGCCTGGGCCCTCTAGCAATTCTGCTCCCTGAAAACCCAGCAGGAAAATACCAGTGTTAGAGCAGGTAGGAATATCTGTTCAAATATCCAAGAATATTTGTGAAGAAACATGTTGTAAAATACACTGTTATTCTTTACAAGGTGGTGATACCCACCACCTTGGCAGAACAGAATTTTCTTGCTCCTGCAAGATGAACCGCAAAGTTTTGTGGGTTTCTCTCCCACTAAAAGCTTTACAGGATGCGGGTCCTGGGTCTGACTTCAGTAGGAAGTCAGATCCCATCTTTGGGCTAGGGCCTGAAGAGCCTTCCCAGCTTGTCCTTGCTGTCTTTCCAGCCCTGGAGCAGGTACGTTCTGTCCTCAAAATTTATCAGGCCCATCTCTAAGAAGTATTAGAAATTTTTCCCTAAGGCAAATAGTCAAACCAGGAAATGTTGCAACCCATAGCAAAACATAATTTAAAATTAGGAAGAGAAACTCCAGCTAAAGAAGGAAGAAATACACTGCTGGATGTGTATCTTGCTGTCATCACCGCGTTATCTCCGAGACAATTTTTCAGCACAGCGACGGCAGGCAGACAGGACCAGCAGGCTCCTACCCGGTCATTCAGCCCAGCCCACAGCTAATGCATGCACCCACACCACCCTTTCCCATCCATAACTGCAGCAAGATCTAGCTCAAAAGCAGTCACGAATCCCACTTGTGGGGCTATTGTTCGGATGCCTAGAAACCATTTTCAAATTTCAAGCTTAAATTTATTCCTGGTCATTTGTATTCTAAGGCGTCCATGGCTCCTTTTCTCTTCTCTGGTATTCACCCGCCTGATGCATTTCCAGACAGCAAACATATCCCATTTCTGCTTTTGTTTTGCAAGGTTAAACAAATGATTCCCTTCAATTTCCTACTGTAAAACAGGATCCCTGTTCTGCTGATCTTTTTCACTGCCCTTTTCTGCATCAGCTAGTTGCAATTCACCTTTCGGCAAAGAGTGATCAGAACTATATGTGGTACTGGAGTTAAAATTAACTACCTCAAAATGGAGAGAAAAAGGATCGCTTTTGAGGACCAGCTTAAAACTTGTGAAGAAAACCCCAACAATATTTATAGCATACATTAGCACTTAAATCTGTCACTCCTTATGTCTGTGGAAAACAATGTAAAGAACAGCGCTATGTGGCTGTTCTAAGGATTAGGTTGTCAGTTGGTTGTCACTACTATTATCTTGTATAATTGTGTTATAATGTGATCCCAGACTCAAAAAGAGGTTGATAGAAAAGAAACTATAAGGTTTGTGGGATGTCTACTGTAACACTGCTTCTGTCCCTGAATGTGGGGTTAAGGGCTTGAGGCAAGGATGGAGAAGGCAAGTGGAAGGCTATGCGCTGATTTCAGCAGGCAGAAAACTAGCTCCAGAGGAGTGATTTTCATATTTCTGAACAAATGGACCTTTGCAAGTCCACAGAATTTCCCTTCTTTAGGCAGGGGCAGAAGGTAGTGCGTGGCCTGCCGACCAGCTCTAAGGCACTGTACATCCTTGCAGCCCCAGTGTTTGCTGCCTACTGGGATGCATCCTACATAAGCCCTGATGCCACCCCAGCAACCAGCCAAAACTATTTTCTGTAGTCTTCTGATCATGGAGGGTTTCCCTAAAGCAGAATTTGTGCAATGCTTCCCTAGGAGTACCCTTGGACACTCCCAGAACCTTTCAAAGACCGTTTATGAAAGACCATGGACATATTCTCTCAGGCCAGATGTAGAAACACCCTCATAATGAAAAGCAAAATGACTCTACCTGGCAATCATTTCAGGGAATTGGTTCCTGCCGTCCCAGGAAGGATTCCTTCAATTCTGAAGGTAGCACAATGCAACCTCAGCAGGTACTGTCAATTTGCCACATTAGGAGTCCTTGCAGGGAAAAAGGATGTCACCTTCCGGTACCATTGTCTTGCATGGATGCATTCTCCAAGTGGGAAAAGGGGAAAGCCAAGAGATTCCTACTGACATCTGCCTTCTGTCCTTTGCACCTTGAAAACTGATGTTATGAACAAAGAAAAGAAATATATGCAGGCACTGGAGCCATAGTGCCAGCAACATCCTCAGAGTGTTGGCCAGACCTTCTGTGTAGGCTGTTTTTGAAGCCATCAGAGACAGGGGGACTTAGAATCATAGAATCACAGAATGGTTTGGATTGGAAGGGACCTTAAAGATCATCTAGTTCCAACCTTCCTGCCACTTCTTCCACACTTGTAAGAGAAATGAAGTTCAGAACAGAAAAATGCCTCATGGCTAACTCAAGCAATTTGTCCCCTTCAGCACTTACTGTTCTATAGTCCTCAAAAATAGTTATTTTCCTTATTGGACCAGGTTAATTCTAATTGCACATCTTTTGTAGATTAGATGGATGCAGATATACATTAGTGCTCTACTCATGTATAGCAGAGAGGAACAACAACCTTGGTTTTTAACTTTTCCAACTTTCACCCTTTCCAAGACCTTTCCAAGGTCTGTAGTGCATGCTTAGCTGGGTTTACATGGCAATGGGAACAAGAAATGTTTTGTTTAGTTTTTTTTCATTTGGAGATATTTGAAACATACATGTTGTTTGTAGCACAAAAGGTTTTTCAGGGTATCACATGGACATCACTGAAGCACACTTTTGCCAGCATTTGTTGAAGTCACAGACAAGTCAGCGGGTCATTTGGGCAGGCAAGCCCTGGCTCTCAGGCCTGCTCTGTTTTCTTGCAGGAGTCTCTGTACACATATTTATTCATGGGAGGGAACTGTAGCAGAAGCAGAAATCTAATTGAGTTTTAAATTTGCCTACTAACATTTTCTTGACCTAAGGCCCGACATACTGGGAATTGCCAGAGAGAAAAACATTAATGTGGCTGTAAATACAAAATGTCTTTTGAAGGGATGAAAGCCAACTCAAAAGGCAGAGCCCTTCCCCCAAGAAGTCTATAGCAGGCTGGTAAAGGCAGAGGATCCTGGACATCTAACAGTACTTAATGTCTCAGGAATAGGCATTCAAGTCTCCTTTTCTCATCACAGGATTTATTAGCTCATCTGCCTTAGAGCATAAAGATCTACTGGTAGATTCAAGCATGCCCACAATGTGTCTATGCACTCCAGCACTGTTACCTATGCTAATAAACTGTGAGAGAGTTCCCTGGCACGACCATAGCCTGCTCCAACTAGTGCTTTCCCAACCAACTCCTGTTTTGTTCACAGGAGCATGCCAGGAACCACACCCCAGCAGCAGTTTGCTTGCAGCGACCTAGCGCAAGCAAACCCAGTTCACCAGCATAGATGCAGGCTGTTCCACGCCAGTTGGCCTCAATGGCTGGGAACATTCCCAGGCACGTCTAATATAGTGGTATAAACCCAGTCTAAGTCCTTTAACAAAATCACAAAGTCAAATCAGACGATAACTGAAAAGCTGTTATACATATGGTTTTAATACTGTACTATTTTGCAAGTGCCTGTCACTTTCTGGGCTTTCTACCCTAATAGTGTTCTCCACATCTACACTGATATAACTTCACAGTTAACAGTGGAGTTGCTGTGATCCAGAAAGGCTGTGATGAACCAGCTCCTTTAGAACAACAAGGGTGGAAGAACCTAAAAAGACTTTCTAAGGTCAAGTTTGGCCATGACCTCAGTTGCTATCACTAAATCTTTTCTACAGGTGGCAAACTCATGATAATTTCCTGCTGTATCATTGCAATTGCCTCCCACAGCCAGGCACCATCTGAAACAATTCCAAGAAAGCAACTGCTCTCCTATTGTGAGAGACAAATCGGAAACACATACGTGATCAATTTG
Organism: Eurypyga helias; assembly: GCF_000690775.1. Classification (NCBI taxonomy): domain Eukaryota; kingdom Metazoa; phylum Chordata; class Aves; order Eurypygiformes; family Eurypygidae; genus Eurypyga; species Eurypyga helias. The sequence continues at coordinate 40,747 of NW_010226305.1, forward strand.
AGGTCTGGCAAACTCCAAACTCTTATTTTTAACTCCAATCACAAGATCTAGGGCATCCCATTGAATTCTGAAATAAACATAATACCTTATTTCCTTCAAAACCAGCATTCAGTCAGTCCAGTTGGAAGGGACTTCCAGAGGTCTCCTGCTCAAAGCAGCTCTAGTTAAACCAAGTTTTTTGAATATCCTCAAGTGTGGAGAGTTTACAGCTTCTCTAAGAATATGTTCCAGTGTTTGACCACCTTCACGGCAAAAAAGATCTCCTTATACAAAGTCAGAATTTCCCATGTTCCAGGATGTGTTTTGTTCTTCTCATCCCGCCATGGTGTGCCTAAGAAGTCTGGCCCCATCTTCTCTATACTGTCCCTTTCGGTAGTTGTAGACAGCAATAAGATTTCTCCTCACTCTTCTTTTCTCCAGGTGAGACAGACCCAGCTCTCTCAGCCTCTTGTCACACATCTTGTGCTCCAGGCCTCTTAATCATTTTGGTGGCCCTCCAGTGAACCCACGCCAGAATGTCGATGCTTTTCTTGCATGGGGGAGCCCAAAACCAGACATAGTACCCCAGACGCTGTCTCACAAGTTTCCATGATACTCCCAGGGATTGAGATGAGTCTGAGCAACCCATAGCTCACTGGATCCTCCTTCCTCTTCTTGAAGGGTGGTGTGATGCCTTCCCCCAGTCATCAGGTACCTACTTCTGCTGCTGTAACCTTTCAAAAAGGAGAGAGAGACGCCTCACTGTGAGACTGGTCAGCCCCCTTCACACCCTTGGGTGCATCCCATGTGGTCCCATGGACTTTGGTATGTCAGGTTGGCTTAGTACTCCCTACTGCATCTACAGAAAGCAGTAAGACTTCATTCTACTCTGTATGCCCAAATGGGTCAAATTCAGATTGCACTGCGGCCTTAATTCACAGTCGTCTCAGTTCCTAAGGATGAGGTTCACCAATATTTTTTTCAGTGCAGGATTTAGTATTTGTAATATATTGTAGAATGCAAGACTGAATAGGAAAAGTTTGACAGCTGAAAGCCTCACCCTTACTCTGTCTCCCAAATCAGAGACAGACAAGCAAGGCCCAAAGAGATTTTTTCCTCCTTGTGGTTACATCTACCTCTATGATGCCAGCTACGTAGATGAACACCAATAAAGACTAATCAAAATGTATGGTATTCTTTACCAGAGGAGCTTTATGAGATATGATTTGGCCTTTAAAGTAATTGGTCCAGGCCCTTCATAATTAGGACAGCTGAGCTCACTTTGGTTCACTGTGATTGACAATAATTCTGATTGCTTCCATTAGGAGCCTTGCTGTAGTATAAACAGTCAAGAAAAACCCACCACTACCTTCATTAGGAAAACCTGTGTACTATTTAATAAAATACAAACCCATCAAACCTATGTGTCACGGAAGCTATCCTCATGATAAAGCACTTTGTTGGGTCAGGGTAGGAGATGGTGACCCCATTCACTGGGCATTTAGGCCAGTGCAGGCACATCCCGTCACAAATTAGGCCCTAAGAGAGGCATCAAGGATAAATTACAGGACTTTTTTTCTAACAAAGGTTCAAAACCTTGTGACAGAAGACACACCCTGCCCTGACAACTGCTGAATTCAGTCTTGTATAGACCACCAGCAAACCTTATCGTTTGGTCTCCATCTTTTGCAGTGGCTCATGTGACACATTCGTCAGGGGAATACTCACATACAGAGAAATACACGTACAGGGCCAACAGGCACGGTATTAAAAAGGGAGGTCAAATTATGGTTCCATTAACCTTGAGAGCATCTTTCTAAAAGGAGATTAAAAAAAAAAAAAACAAACCAGCAAACAGCCAAACCTAACCTCCAGCTAAAAATGGGAGCTCTCAGCTGAGCTCTTTTGTACCTGAGCAAATGTTATAGATTGCTCAGAAATCCTGAATAATGGGGGGTTTAATGGAGACTGGCAGGTTCTTAAATAAAATAGTGCTAACAGGTACCATGATGAGGCTTCTCTACCCTTTACCACAGGGGCCATTGTGCTGGCAGACAGTTTGCAGTCTCTGCAACCATGGATAATTCACGTTATGCAATTAACGACTCCTCAGAGGAAAGCAAATGATCATTCCTGGAGCTTAATGGCAACATAGGTGGGTAAATAGATAAATAAAACCTGCAGCTTTCAGATTTCTCTCACATCCACCAGCAAAATCTCAGAATAAAATGCAGGGAGAAAGAACTATTAAAAAACAAACCACAAAACCAACAACAGTGTGTTTTTGACTGCCATCCATCTGCAGCTGGAAGTGATGGAGGATTAATAAACAATCCCCTTTCCATTCCTTACAACCCTATCCTGACTCTTCTTTAGGGCACAGGATTTTACCAGAGCCAGCTGGGTAGTTCAGGTCTCAGTGTCAGTTCAAGGGACTGAGATATTTGGCTCTAGAGCTTGGATTTGGCTAATTGTAAAGACAGGAGAGAGCAACAGGGGCCAGAACGAAGGCTAAACCTGGACATCCCTGGGCTCAGCGTGCCCGCGGTTCACATCTGGAGCATCCGTTCACCTCCAGAGCAGGACTGGAGAAGTACTAACGGTTACAAACAAGCAAGATCTAGTATTAATCCCTATGACTTTTATCCCTCCATTTCAGAGTGACTTTATTTATGACTCAATCATCAAGATAATTCTGGAAGCTTTTATTCTGGCTATCCCAAAGCATTCTTTTCCTTTTATGAAACGTTAGTATTTCTTTGGGGTGTGGTATATAACTTGGATATAAATTTTGGCTGAGGGCTGAGGCTAACTAAGAAGAGTGGGAACAAGATTTTGCAAGAGCTGAACCTTCTTAATTTCTCTCAGTCATTACTGTGAATATCTTAGGGACTTAATTTTGAAACAACAAAATCCACAATACATGTTAAAAGGCTAGAATATAGACTGCGAAGTACTGATCCTTGCAATACCAGATTTTCAAAAGTTCAGTGTAAGAAACTGGCTTTAACCAGTAAATAAACAATGCCTCTTATTTTGTTTCAGATAGCTGGAAGGGGTGGCCAAATCGCAGTTCAAAACCAGAAAAAATCTAGCTTTTCTTATTTTTCTGATAAAATAAACGTAGTTTTATCCTCTTGATTGAACACTGTAATAAGGATTGCTTAAAGAATTTGTTACCTTCAAACACACTACCTCTTTGATTCTGCATATCATTAGTTTCTCTGAGTGCCAGTCACAGTAGCAGTGTGTGCCAACTACTGTCCTTTTGCTCATAAATGGCCACCTTCCAAAAACTTTGGCTATATATAAATACTGGAGTGCTTGAGGAATGTGGGGAATTAAAATTCTCCAGCAGATTAATTTGCACAGATCTCTAGTAGAAGCTTGAGACGTCTCTCTGCGTTTCCTAATTAACAGTAATTCAGGAATATCTGTTTTGCTGGCCTCTGTATTACATCTATACTGCACGCAGACCATGGCTTGTGGACATCTGTTTTAGTGGCAGTGCTCATGTGAACCTCCAGCAGCTCCTATCCCCTTCACAGCTATTCACTTCCACTACTTCACCACCCCCTCAGTGGTGCCACTGGTTAGAAACGCGTGTTTGAACAATCCGCAGGTGGTCTCACTTTGCTCTTAGGGAACACTTATTCAGGATGTGGTTATATAATGCAGCTATAAACATTGCAAGATGAATTGGTCAAGGAATTGATCCAGACTTCAATCAGGATATTTTTAACCCAAATAAATTCCCTGATCCGATTCATCATTATAACTAATGAAGAATGAAACAAAAATGAGGAGACTGGTGGTGCTGATGGTGGCACTAGCATCAAGAGTATCCGTAGATGTCTTAACTTTCTCTCTATGCCCGCAAACCTCTACCAATGTGCTTTATGCCAAAATTGATGGCTTTATCTCACATGCTGATGGAGCATATTGACATCTGGCTAGGCCGTGAACTGAACCTAAGAGCAGCTTCCCAAGCAATAACCAGGAAGAGCATTCATAGAATCATAGAATGGTTTGGGTTGGAAGGGACCTTAAAGACCATCTAGTTCCAACCCCCCTGCCATGGGCAGGGACACCTTCCACTAGGTCAGGTTGCTCCCAGCCCCATCCAGCTTGGCTCATTAACTTCATTCAAGAGGTTAATCCCTTGTCAGTGATGCTGGGTTCAGATGAAAACACGGTAATCGGGAGGAGGGCTCTGCCTCTTCCGGTACTCAGTGGGTGCTAGGCAGGGGCCAACCTTCTGGCCAGAGATAGCCAGAAACTGGAGAGAATATCTCAGAATCTAGCACATCAGCTCAGTTCAAGTGGAGAATTCACGTTGTCCAAGCTCAGACTGCTTATATAAGGAATGGAGAGAGGAAAGCTCCATCCTTCAGGCACTCTCCAGCACACTCTGAAGGTCCCACTGGCTGCATATGACACCTGCAATTTTATTTTAGGCTCTCAAGCTAGGTGAAAATAGAGCCAGACAATGTGAACTCTCCACCCATGTCTCTGTACTTGCCATGTCTTTTGTCACTTTGAGGGCTAAAGGAAACGAACAGGGGCTCTATCACTGCAGGTTGCTCAAATCCCCAAAGCGCTATTACAGATGTGGGTTTGCAAAAGACATCAAACAACAGTATGTAGCAAATTGTTCTGCAGAGAAAAGTCTTCAGTTAGCAGTTGAAAATTAAATCTTTCTTTAACCATTCTCTTATTGCAGTTTCTCATACCATCACTGGACATTTGAAACTCTGTCTGGACACCCTTCTATACACAAGAATGATTTCCACCTTTTTTATTTTAACTCTGTACTCTGTGGTAGGCAGAATTCGTTTGGATCCCAGTGTGAATTTTGTGCCTCACACCTCTCTGTTAAGACTGCAGACATAGCAGATGAATCAGCAGGTGTTAAGTTTCAGACCATCTAGCAGAATGTTACAGTTCTGAAATTGTGTGGGGCTTGGTGTTTTGTTTTTTTTTTCAGTCTCAGTCACATTTGCCATTCATTGAGTATCTCCGGTCTTGGTTCCCTGTAATACGCTTTACTTACTTTTTCTTCAAAGACGCAGTAGGGAGAATCAGCTTCTTAAACAGGTAGGCAAAGCCAAGAGTTTCAGTAACTATCATTACAGGGTAAGAGCTTCTTCCCTGAAGGACAGTGGGTACACCATCCCCTCCAGAGCTTTGTAAACCTCTTCACTGTTCGGTCTTAACACTAGCAGGCATGGGCGGCGTAACGCAACGGAGCCAGCATGTGATCAAGAGGTACCACGTAACAAGCTTCCATAGATTTTGGGGTTTTTTTCAATGCCTAATTGCATTAGAGTTCTTATGCATTTGTGCACTTGTGCGGCAGCCCACGGTGAGGGTTTTGCTGGCTGTTCCCCACACCCTCAGTGACAGGCATGCGGCAACTTGGGCTGAACACAAAAAAAGAGTGCATAGGAAAAAGTTACAAGGTCTTAAAATGTTAATGGTAATTCACTTCTGTTTTTCAGTATATAACAACTAAACCCACTAATCTTTCTGCTGTGATCTCAGTAATGAATAACCCAGACTGTTCTGGTTTTGTATGATATTGTTCTCTTAAATCTCCACCACATACTACTTGTGTGCACACACACTCTGCTACAAAATTTCCTGCTGTGACCCCCTCCAGCTGAAAAGCATTACAACCACTACTGGCACCAGCAGAGAAAGGAAGGAGGTACCAGCGTATTTTTTAACAACGATGGTAAGCAAGCTGGTAATTAGAATTTGCTATGGTCAGCTTCATTCCGGAACACTGAAGGCACATTAGAAGTCTGTCCTTTCTAAAAGATTTTTTCCTGTAAGACCCACATTCAAGCAGAAGGCAGATGTGCATCTGTGGTTTGCAGCCTCTCAATAAATAAGTTGCCCACAACTAAAATTTAACAACCTGGAGAAAGCAACAGATGAACCCAGCTTCTAAAGGAGCAAAAGAAATTTTCCTGCTATGAGGATGTCGCACAAAAAATACTTGAACAGAACATCTGTTGCCTATAATCTGGTAGTATTCGAGGCTTTGAATGGCACAAAGAGATCCTAAAACATGGGCAGATGTGCGGTTAAAGGCTGTGCACAGGATGGTCCCCATCCCTGGCTGCACTCAGCCCTTAGGTGGAAGAATAAAACCTCACGCCTACCAAAGTGCCGTCTCACTGTCAGCATACATTTGGACAGCCGAAGACCCCATGGCTTGTTTTATGGAGTACCAGCCTTGTTTCAGTCAACCTGAGCCTTTGTCCCTGTGAAATCATGCCAAAAAGCTGCTCAGGCCAGGGACAGATGTCCTTTGTTCCAGAACAGATGCAGCCTTGCTTTGTGCCCTTTCTTTCACGGCCTGCTGGCTGGGGGTGCAGTGGCACCCTGTCCCCTAAATTGCCGTGTCTGACATCTGCCGTCGCAGCACGGGGGACATCGCTGCCTCGGATGCAGAGCAGCTGCGTGAGCTATCTGATTTCTAAACACCGCCTGGTGTGGCGGGGACTTGCGGCACACACCTTCTGGATGATGAAGCTATGAAGTTCACGTTTATGAAGCTCAAATAGAGAAATACCTTAAGACACTCAGAGAAAGAAAAGCTCCTTGTGAGATAGCTACAAGTGCTCATGGGATTGGGGGGAGAAGATCTGAGTCTGCTTTGAAAGGGTGGGAAGAAAACATCACTATTTTCATAAAGTATCCTAATGTATTTTCAGTCATTGCAGGAATACACCTGCAGTTGGAAACTGCGGAGTGATTTAAAATTGTGAAGAAAAAAAAAATCAAAGAGATGTCCTCTGATGTCTCATGTTCTTTTCCTGAAGCACATCTCGTAGTCACGGCTTTTGATGTTTGGCATCATGTCTTTAATTTGTAGGGAGGTTTTCTGTAAGTTGTGATATGTAAGGGCAAGTGAATATAATGTTCTCTGCCCCCCAGGGCACCTGAAATAACTTTTGTGCTGGAAAAAAAACGAATCACTAGGTTGAAGTGCAGAGGTATCCTCAGAGGCCTCGCTTCACAGGGCAGACTCGTTGGATCCTCTTATCTGAAATGGTGACAGAAGGAGTTTAAAAGATACTACCCATTGTTTTCTGTAATAATTTTTCTCACTGAATTCAGAAAGAGCTCCAAGCACAATCATTGTACGAAACTGCTTCTTTCTTCCAGCAGTTAAGAGGAACATGTGTCACATCATCAGCCTGGAGATCAGGGCCAGCAGATGAACGTCAAGGGTTAGCGTGCAGCGAAACACTAAGCATCTCTCTCTTCCTCGGGCATCGACACAGGCTTCATATCCCTCCCTCAGGACTAGCCACCTCCCAGAGATCGTCTTTAATATACAACTTCTTTCAAGCAGACTAATCTTCCCCATTGTCTAGACTGCACAATACAGCCTTCAAACAAGAAGTGCAGACGAGGACATTTGTGTGTTCTCTCCTCATCCCTCCTCTGTGAGCAGCCAAGAGACCAAGAGGGAACAGAGACTTAGACCTTGGATTTGGTTTATACACTGCAATAAAATTGCAATCCACATTGTAATAATATGTCAGGAGAAGGATTCCTTGGTTATATTCATAGACTCCACAGGCATTTCCTTAGAGATAGCTGTTTGAAAGTCAGAGCAAAGAGCTTCCTCCTCAGACAAAGGGTTTGCTATCTTTTCTAGATGCCTTGTTGCAGAGGCCTCTCCTTGGCTTGCCACTTGGGCTCCAGTTTTCAGACACGACCTCTTTCTTTGAGAAACCTTCAGAAAGCCTTTGGTGCCGCTGGCGTTGACCCCCCGTGGGAAAACCTGTCAGTGCCAAGGAAGAGGAGGTGGTGTTTATAATGTGCAACAATTGGGTGGCTCTTGGCCAACACGAAGGGAAGTCCAAGGGTCATGTACGCCCTGCTCTGCTGCCTGTTTGGAATGACTACTAAAGACCCTCAAAAGGCAGCCGGTTGCTATAGACTTGTGCTGCAGGTTCTTTGTTGGTGTTTCAAGGATTTTATTTTTTAAATTATTTTTCTGGCCAGAGTTTCCATCTGTTTTTCCTAGAGGTGGATGGTCAATTAACTAGAGTTTGGGGAAATCAGCAGTTTTTTGTTTGCAATCATTCATGCAAATCTTTCCCTGCCTTCAGTCTGAGCTGATTTGCAAAGACAAACAACCAAAATAAACATAGCTATAACACTGCCTGGTTCAGAGTCAACTGAATATTCAACTCTGGAAGTACTGCGTGATTTTTAGGTAAAAGCATAAATCAGTCCAAATTTACTTCCCGTTTGAAAGAGATCCATCACCAGATGGGCCTGCCTTGGAGTCTGGGGCTGACAGAGTTAGACTGCGCTCACACTTCCTTTCTGGGAGCAGCTGCAGCAATCTCAGGGGAAATACTCACAGAGTAAAAGCCGAGCAGGACCCTCACAATTTACTCTTTTGGGTTAACTCCATTTCCTTGGCTTCCTTACTGACTGGTCAGGAGAAAACAACCTTCAAATAGTTCCTGGCTTATTCCCCTGACTTCCCTGCTCCTTACCCCATGCTGTTCATCTTCAGCGCTGCCAAACTGTAAAACTAGTAAAGGGAAAAGTCCAGCATAAACAAAAAAAAGAGCATAGAAATTAAGGAGAGAGAAGGGAAATAAGGAGTTATAACCCAAATTGGTTCCCTGAGCCATTTAGGGCGGGATCCTACCAGCCACTGCGTTAGCCCCGCCGAGTGGGGCCCCTGGCAAAGAGAAGGAGAAATGGGGGCAGGCAGAGATGGAGCAAGTCTGGCTGCTGAGCACAGAGGCCTGTGAAACCCTGACCTGACCCCACAGGGACAGCAGCTCTGTCAGCCAGCGCTGCCGCAGCACCCAGCTGGCTGACCATACCACGCCGCGGGGCAGCCTGAGCAGCAGATTAGAATCCACATGGGCCTTCAGAAGCAGATAAAACATCTGTAGCTTTGTGGGAGGGGGAAAAGCAGAGGGTACATTTCACTGCTCCTCGCCTTTTATGATTAGATGTTGATTTAAAGTCCACTGAATTAATTTGAATTACTGTTATTGAGTGCACTGTTTTGGATCAAGACACCATATCAAATATTTTAAAGACTTCATCAATTCTTCCACTGGCTACAAAGCAGAGGGAAGGAAGCCTGGGAAAAGATACAAAAAAGATAAAGAGGCACACAGAGACACAAACAGCTGTACACCATTGAAACAGGATGTTACTGCAAGATGTAGTTTATAATAATTAGTTGATCAACACACTAGGCAGGGGATTTTTTTCCATTTTGAACCAGTAGACGCACAGATGGGGTCTATAATAGAACCGGCATGTGTCTGGCTTTATTTTTTTTTAAGGCTGCATAATTTTACAACCACTACTAACATTCGTGTGCGCTGATATAATGGCATGAGTACGCAAACTTCTGAGAATTTACAATGTCAGACTGTCTCCCTGCCCGTCAGGTGACATTGCAACTGCAGTAGTCCTTTTCTGGAACCGCAGCACAGCCAGTGTGTGTAGATCCACAAGCTGCTCTTACGTAGCAGGAACAGCAATAGTAGTAATATGATCAGAAGTCATTTAAGAAATGCAATTTCCCCATATTGTCAGCCAGAGGCACAGTGACAGCTACCTCAACAAGGATCAAGCAATAGGTGGACTTTTGAGGCAAAGTTAGAAATGAGCTTTCCTGACTCCTGTTCCAGTGCTCCTGCCATATGGGATAGGGTTTCCACATGAAAGAGAGCATCAGTGCACACTATCCATCTAGGCCACACTGACAAACCATGCCCAAGAGCATTCCCAAGTGCCCCAGTGTGCTCCTCCCACCAGTTAACCACCTGAATGTCCCCTCTGTCACAAGTTTACCACTTCCAGCCACACTCTCCTCAATGCGTCACCAGACACTGCCTGGCAATTAAAATGGTCTAGGGACCTTTTCCAAGAGGTGTTTCACCTGTGACAAGCCCATTCTGGAGGTGACAATGGCCCCCCTAGCACAGAGGTGGGCTGTCCCACATAGGTGGACAACCACTTGGGTTGTTCGTGGCCATAGATGTAGAGGCCACTTCACAAAAGCGCCTTCTAATTGCCAGTTGAGGGGTTTAATTAAGCGGCCAGATTTTCTAAGGCGAGTTTGAGGAATAATCATTACCCTTTCCTCAATTCACCTGTAGCAGTCAGAAGTGAGGAAAACGAATCAACCCACACCATCAGTAATAAAAAGATTCAGAAAAAGACATGTTCATCAAGAAATGTGTATTCTGCCTCTCTCCAAGAACAGTGGAGTGAGTACATTTTGTTCTGGGATTTCCACAAGGAAAAAATTAAACTTTTGGAGATTAGCAAATAAATATGAGGCAAGATTTTAAAATTTGGATGCGTTAGAAAAGATCAGCACTAGCGAAACATGCACAAGCACGTTTTCAAAATTCCTCTAGTGCTGTCAGTTCAGCTGAATGCCACCAGTTCACACAAAGTGCAGGGGGACCCGTAAGCAACTCAGTGCCTTTGAAATACTTATTTAAAGGTCCAGCTATAGCAGGAAAAGCCTAGCCATAATTTGTGTATCTATCAGTGACCTGCGCATAGAACGGTGCACTGAAATAAGCTATTCCAGCATATGGTTGCTCCTAAGACTGGTCCAAACTATTCCGAAAAAACTACTGGAGGATGCGTCCTGATCCCTGGGATACAACAATCCAGTTGTGATATACGCCACTGCAGTCATATTTGTCAGTGTTTTAAAAGAAAGGCCCATATAACGCTAATCTGATCCAACCACAAACTCAGCACTTAAGCAGTGAATCTGCAGATTTTTATTGGCCTTTACTACTGCTCTAGTCTTAAAATCTCTGACGCAATATGACATCTAAAAGACTCTTGATATCTGCTTTTAAAAGCACAGTTATCCTAGACAGTAAAATAATAGCCTAAAAACATAGTAAGAGTTGAAGTAACCATAATTCAACTAACAACTTATCAAGAGCATCTCTGAAGAGCTTCCTATTCTGGATGGGTTCTGCTGGTCCCTTTTATTTGTTTATCAGCAACATCAGTGAACAAACAGCCCTGAGAGCACAGTACAGGCAGCCACTGTGTGGCATTGCTCCAACGTGAACCTTACTGTTCCAACATGAGTTGCAAATTCTGGGACATCAGGTGAACAAAATCCAGCATGACCAAAAACCAAAACTACAGAATTCCAGTTCCGGAGCAGCCAGCATGAAGTGCTGTGCCAGTGGAGCCATCCATTTCTTCCAGTATGCTTGTCATTCGGATTATTGCCTCCTCAACTGCTGGTAGCTGAATTCCCATCTCAGAAAAGCTGTTTGGAGGAAAATCCCACGGAGATAGTCTCCCTTTTTTTATTAATTGCTTTAGCTCTGTGGAAGGCCCACCCACAGTTTTGGCCCCTACTGCAGCTCCCTATTCTGTTTAAGTTCTTTTCTTGCTCAGTTGTTTGTAGCTTCCAATTAGAGAAAAAAGTCTGCAGGGCTCTTATTAATTAACAAAAAAAAAAAAAAGGAAATAATAAAAGTCTTCATCTCAGTGCTGAACCCAAGTTTGGAGAGCTGCAAATACTTCAAAAAATACATCCAATCCTTTTTTTTTTTTCCCCTGTTGTTCTCAGTCGTGACTACCTCTGAAATCATTACCTGTGATGGATAAACACAAGAAATATACCATCATCCATAGCAGCAATTCTTAGTTTGGGGTTTGTGAACAACCATATCGCCATGATGCTTTTCCTCAAGAGATGCCAGAGTGGTCCTCAGAGGGAAAGGGTTGCAGACATACTGAAACTGTTGTAAGGACAAACGGTAACAGTTGTATGACCAACTTTTGGGCATTACGAAATGCTTTTGTATAGAGTGGGAGTTTTCACTTGAGTAACAAAGCACTGTGATAACTCATGAAAACACCTCCACAGCTCCATGAATGGATATGACCAGAAATAACACCTGTATTCTAGGCTACCTTCTTCAGGTTCTGTCTAAAGACTGTGGAAGCCTTTAACTGTTCTTTGTAATACCTGTTTCCTGCCTCCAGTCTTCCCCTCCGGTAGTGGTACATGCACTAACTGATGTCTCATTATAATACTGTTACCTCAGATCTTCTTACGGCACAGTTATCTTGTACCCCTGCAAAACACTGTCTTCATTGCACTGCCATCTGATTTCACTTAATGCAATTATAAAACAGCATATACATCTGTTAAATATTATTATTAGTGAAGTAATAAATCCTCCATAGCACAAGCAATATTTTTTTTATATAGAGCATATTTATCTTTTGACACATTATTATATTGACTCATGAAAAATAGAAGCAACGCTCTCATCATTTATGTAGTCGAACTTGAAGGATGCTCTAGCCAGTTCCTTCCAGGAAGAAAGGCTGTTGAATATTTGATATATGTGATTAGTGAAGTCTGCAGTGACCTCTTCTAGTATTCTGTATTGTTAAAAATCACTGAACCTTACAGAGGAAGAGGAACAGGGGCTTTAAGCGTTGTCAGGCATTTAAGACAGTTTCACAAAGCCATTAAGTTTCATGAAGGAAACAGGTAACTTAAACTGTTAAGGAACTTGAACCAAAACATGGGGTAAAAGTCACTACCCAAAACAAAAGGTCATGAGAAACTGCTCGGGAGGTTGAACTCTGTGCCTGAGTGGGATTCCCTGGGTACTATTTTATGTTTGTTAGAAAGAGAGAGCAGGAACACCTCTGGGTTTACCTCTCATTCTCAGTGTTAACATTTCAAATTACTACGATAACCATGGTTTTTTTTATAGCGCTGCCCCTCAGCAAATCTGCTGGCTGCTAAAAACAACATAGAAATGGATCCCAAATGCAATGAGCTCTGAAGGCATCACCCCCATGATGGCAGAGGTGCAGGCTCTTTCCATCCAGACCCTAGGAGACTAGGAGTGGACAGTGCTAGTAAATGGGATTTTGGCTTGAGCTCTCCTCCACTCCAAAAGGGTCAGGCGAAAAGAAATAAATGCTCACGTGAACACAAGTGAAAAAGCTGGGTTCCTAATTCAGTTTTAACTAAATCATGAGGGTTACCCTTTGCCCTGTGCCAGAGCCGCCCTGTTCAGCTGGTGCTCACCGCCTTTCCCCAGCACTCAGTGGTTCACGGTCCCTCTTGCCGGCATGTCCCAGCTCAACTGTTGCTGTGGCAGGTTGTGGAATCCACCCTCACAGAGCAACCTTGGGCATGCTGCTGCACCCACTAACTTCTCCAGTAACTGTGCCAGCTCAAAAGAGCTTTGCAGCTTTGCTTCAAGGCATGGCAAGAGACAGAGCAGAGCACAGAAGGGAAAATTCCAGCTGCGGTTGTGTTTCCCCTTCCCTCCCTTCCTGCCCCACAACAGCCTCACTGTCAGAAACAACAACAAACAGCGGGACTGCATTCCT
>NW_010226305.1:54156-56686 GCF_000690775.1 Eurypyga helias
TTCAACCCCTTGTTGTAGAGATCGTTTTCTTAGGCACATTCAACTAGCTCCAAAACCCTATGCCCATCTAAAAAAGCAGTATCAATTATTAATAAATGATAATACATAATTAATAGCAATAATCAGAAGCAGTTCTTCCTTGCACTGGTCTGGCTACCAGCTAATCACTTTACACTGAAGCATGATGAAGTATTCATTTTAACATTATCTTATTGTTTAAAGGATATTTCACCATATATTTCTAGGAGTTTGGTACTGGCCAAGTGTATCCATGCCACAACACAAATACATTTATTAGTCAGCAACATAGAAAATAGTATGAATTATACAGCATGGTTGGAGACAGACTTCCTCAGAGGTGTAAACAGTCCAAGCGAGGGCTGAGTAATGCTAATGAGATAGCTGTACGCACATACAGAAACTGCTGTTGGTCTGCAGGTCTGGAATAACTGCCCAGCCGCGCTCCCTTTCCCTTTTGAGAGCTTTCCAAAGGCATCCCATGATGGTCAGTAGCACCGTCCCCATTCTGTGGAAGATGACAAGGCACAGGGAACAGCAACCAGGTGCATGAAGCTCCGTGGCCACGTCCTGTCGAGTCAGTCACATGCGAAGGAGCGCCTCCCTAAAATAAGGGGAACGTTGCCTTGGCAGAGCTCCCTACACACGTTTGGCAGGAAGAGCCATTGGGTCCTGATCCTGTCTGCCCAGGACCTTTCTCAAGTGCTGCACTCATTTCAGAAGAACTTAACTGCCAGGATTTGTGATTCGTTATCAGTCTTCGCGGCTTTCAGCATTAACCACTTCAGTCTTCAAAACCACAGAATAAATTGGATGCAGAGCAGAAATGGTGCTGAGGGCACTATGCTGTATGGAATGGCAGTGATCCAGGCCTGGATGATAAGTTTGCATGGATTTGAACTCTCTTTTGTTCTTCTGCTCCTCTCCCAGGCTAAAACAGCAAACTATTTTGGCAACACCGATATATACAGCCTGGCTGCATTGTTCCACTTTTGTTCACTACTAGATTTTTCTTGGAAAAGATTTTTAGAGCAAACAGAGAATTCATCAGGGGCTTTTTACAGAGCATGTTATAGCCAAATTCTGACTCCTGCATAGCAATAGATGTACAACAACTTGTTTTGAAGTCAACTCTTGAATTTTTCAAAGGAGAAAAAGCATTTCCCTCTCCTGCTGGGAGTAAGGCTACATATTGCTGATTACAGTGACTTCTCGCAGTGATCACTTCCAGAGGCAATAAAATAAACTGCATTTCAGCATTTGCTGACCATAAGGCTGTAACAGTTTCAGCCATAAGCAAGCAACGTATTTTCTTTGCTGCCACTGATGTGTGAATTTCAGTTGTAAACCCTTAATAAATACTTATTCATGTACCTTTTCCTGTTACGTTTCTCCAATGCTTTGAGCAGAAGACTTACTTCTCTATTTCTACAGCTGATCCAAATGTCTTTAAAGCTCAACACACTTGTCACTTTTGAAGCCTCATTGAACCATTCAGTCTCTTCCTACATGTCAAGCACAGATTTGAATCCTGAGACAGACACTATATATTTTTGGAGTTCTATTTCCACTACAGTCAGACATAGTAAACCAACCCTGTACTAGAACTAATCTTATGAACCTTTCTTCACTTCAGCCTGAGCAGCCTACAATAGCCTAGAGACCTCTAAACAGTTTTTTTAAAATTTCTACACTGAAATGCTTTTACAAAAATCTTGCCTCCTTTCCATCTCTCATTTTTCAACTTGGACTAAATTGGCTAGCTCACGGCTGCCTTCTGATGTGCGGCATTGAAGGGAAGGAGTACAGAGCTTCTCCTCACATTAGGCAAAAACAATCAGTGCATACCTTCTATTTTTCTTGGAGTTTCTTTATCTTACAAAACACACACATTATTTTGCACATACACAGTCCCAGACTTCTACTACTAATGACAATGATCTGATCCATGACCTTCAGGCCAGTTACCCCAGTTACACGTAGCCTAATCACTGCCCTCCCTTTCCCCGATAACAGACACAACTGAAATAGCTGCACTCATGCTTCTTATAAACCCGGGCTCCAAATCCAGCAGGAGCTTCTTTCCAGCAATGGCATCAGGCTACAATGGAAGAGATGCTTCAGGAGCCCCAGGTGCACTACCCAGGAGAATATCTGGGGCTACAGCAGGTGGAATTTCAGAGTCTCTCCCTTTGCCACGCTGTAAAGCCATCATCTACTCTGAAACATACAGTACTTGCAAACTGCTTTTGCCAGGGGTTAATTTTTTTTTTTATTCACAACACCACAAAGACTTCTCTGTGCAACAGTGCCAGAAACGTCTAGGAATTCTGCTTGGCTTCATTTATATCTCTCTGGATGTCATGCGTACTGTATTTTCATACATTAAGGATTTCTACAGAATTTATCATTAGCCATAATGTTTTCCAGGAGAATCGCTGGCTCAGCTTTAAGAGTGAATAGCTTCATCTTTAGTTTAACACTTCTGTCAGGCTAGGATCAAATCCAGGCA
>NW_010226305.1:56725-87653 GCF_000690775.1 Eurypyga helias
ATCATCTACACTTAATCTTAGCCTCTGACAAACTGGATTAAGAAAACTCTTTATTTTTGTTCAAGGTTCCAAACCCATATTGTAAATACTGTAATTTACTGTGTAATGGCAACTCTTTCATAAACGAAAGTAGCAATAACAATCGTGCCTTTTTTGAGAAGTTCTTGTTTCCGGAGGTAAAAACCACAAAGCTGAAGCGGCATGTGAGACACACACACACCCTGATCTCCACTGAAAGTCCTGCTGCAGAACAGGAGGATCAAGGCAGTCCCTTCTCGCCTGGCAAACTGAGTAAGACTCCATAGAACAGCAACAATTTCTCAGCTGATCCCTCCTGCAAATGAGGTTTGTCGAATTGTCTTGGAGATTTCAGAGGGCAAATTCACCCACCCAGTTGCAGGAGTTAGGGCAGGGTTCAGTCTGGGTTCAGTACAGTGAACAGCTTTGGAGTACTGCTGAGGTCACATGTTGGGGGGGTGTAATGAGATGAAATCACAGGTTGGGGAAGACTTCATTTGCTAAAATATTTTAGCAAAACCAGAATATTTCTAAGAGACTAGTACATTTTATGAGTTTAGCTGGTGAAAAAAAACCCCAAACAACCCAACCAAAAAAACCGAAATTATTTTCCCTGCAGACTTTAAACAAGATGAGGATGGAGTTTCTCAAGTAAAATGTTTTGGTTTTAATTTAACAAACAAGAAGATTTTTCTGCTGTAAAGACTTTTGAACGAAACATTTTCATTTTTAGTGAAAAAATCCCTTTTTGGGCAAAACTAAAATTCCAAATGAGACACGTCGGGGGAGAAAGAGGTTTTGAACAACTTCTACAAACATTCCAGTGAAGCTCTGCCTTCTGGTACAGCCATGGTAGCAAGGCTAGAAGAGAGTATACACTGGCTGTTTTAAAAAGCATACATTTAAATTGCTGGTTTTACTTCCTTTACTGCTGAGCTTGCAGAAACAACAGCGCGGGGGGAGGAAGGACTCCTGCGAAGCATGTCTCTGCTCCTCGCGGGCGGGCTTACTTCACACCTCCCCACTCAGTGCCTGAACCAGACTGCTAGTGGCTCCAGAAAGATTCTCAGCCACGGCACTGTGGTGTTTTTCCCTCCACGCTGAAGTGATGTCAATTTGTATAAAGAATTTTTTTCTCTCTTTCCCCACTGTTCCTGCAAAGAGCTGCAAACAGAACCTGTTTATCCCAGCACTCTGTTGGAAGAGTGAACATGGACCTAAAGAAAAAGGGGCAGGGGAAAGGGCAGTATTTTTGTTTGTTTGGGTGAAATCTGAAATATAGAAATTACTTGTTACCATAATTTCTTTAGTACATGAGGTTTTAACCTCAGAAACTTTAAATAAATGAAGAACTTTATACAGGAGTAATAAGCCTCTGAATAATATTGCAGCAGGGAATATTTCAGTGAGCCACATAGAAATGAGTGTAATAAGAGTTAAATCGCTCCTGCTACACCTCGTAGATTTTTCTTAAAATAAATGCAACGAAAGCACTGTCCCCTGAGTATCATTTGGCACTCGGAGCCAAAATCCTCTCTTACTTACACATAAATCTAGGGGCCTCATTCACAGGGTACCAGTTGCCTTTACTCATTTCCCAAGGCACGCTCTCTCCACCACCCTAGGTACAACGCAACATCTGCAGTCAGGCTGTGGATCTCCATGGATATTTTCCAGAGATAGATCAGGATAACCACGTTCAGAGCTTAATTCTCATACTTATGGCTAATGAAAGCACGCTGTTGTAGAGGTTTATGTACCAGCAGAGGCCAGCAATACTCATTTCAAGGCACGCTCTCTCCGCCACCCTAGGTACAACCAACATCTGCAGTCAGGCTGTGGATCTCCATGGATATTTTCCAGAGATAGATCAGGATAACCACGTTCAGAGCTTAATTCTCATACTTATGGCTAATGAAAGCCCGATGTTGCAGAGGTTTATGTACCAGCAGAGGCCAGCAATATCTGAACAGGGGTATCTTAAATTACCATGTACAACAGCGCTCAGACTCCTTTTACTGCAATAAAGGAAAAAAAGAAAAAAAACATTTGAATCTGACTCAAGAAAGGCAAGGTTATTACTCATATCCCAAGGAGATATGGTGTGTGTGATGAACTGAAAATGCTATTAGAGAAGAACAGATTCCTGTTAAGATAGGCCAAGCAAGTGTTGGTTTCACTGGTACATTGTTAATTACACATTCACTCTTTCAGGTAATGAAAAGAAGCTCTCATGTAGTGCCTACAAAAGGGGCTTGCACATTTGCATATAATGAAACCAGCAATGACAAATGTCAGCAGTACCATACATTGATGCCATGAATAATGCATAACACAGAACTGTGGAGCTAAAAGCAGAGAAATAATCAAAACCATTGATCTTCCCCACCATCCCCAAGGCAGATAAAGTCTAATTTTCTGAGCACTTCAAACCCAAATGGTTTCAGGGATTCTCTTTCAGAGAGAGGGAACTGATGAGTGGTCATGGCGGCTTTCACTTTTAGAGCATCAGTTCAGGTCTGGCCAGTCCTACATTATCAGTCTGCTCCTCTATCTGCCCATGGCACCACCTGGGACTTTATTTGGCCATCCTTAGCAGAGGCCAGGATTTACCTGGTTGTTTCCCTCCAGGAGCAGTGTCTTCATAAAAATGGTGGGGCTGATGAGCGGAAACGTGGAGTCACCACTCCCTGCTGCATCTAAGATTTTTTCCATGTCAGCTGGAAGCCTCCTGAAAGACTGCTTTAGAGCAGTAACTGAGGATGGAGAAGCCATCCCCAAATTCTGCTCATATTCTGCCGCACTATATCCTCAAACAATACCGTTGGGTGACTGAGCTGAGCTTTCCGACAGCCTGGCTGGGCAGATGGTACCCAAAAACTGCCAGATCAGAAGCTAATGTTTCTCCACTGGCTACAGGAAGCACCGCAATTGTCTGAGCTGAGGGTTTGCTTTGCTAATCATTAGATTAAATAAGCAGATGCCCACCGATTTCATAAGGCATCAGCACATGCTCCTACAGAGCAGTCAGCATGCCCAGCCCCAATGGGGGAGAAACAGAAACACCCCAGGGGGAAGTGGGATACTGAGGAAAGCTGGGGGAGAGTGGCTTTGCTGGTCTGCAAGGATGTTTAGGAAGAGGCTTCAGGTAAAGTAGTTCAGTAAAATGCTTTACTCCCTCGTGACTAGTATTTTAACTGGAATTTGAATTAAATCAGACCTGAATGAGGCAGCCCAGATCTAACTCTCTGCTGGTAACACCTCACACTATCACACAAACAAGGGAGGTCACCACCTCTTCGCAGCTCTTTCTAGACAAGGGAGATACCATTTAGTTCACAGCCAAAGCATATTCATGGGAAACCGTGAACTTTTTATTCAAAAATGTTTTACGCTGCTGGTTATCTCCATCACCTACGTTCTCCGCTACACAGTTTTTCAATATATGTGCAAGCACGTATGCATTATGTAGCTTTTAATTCCTGGTTCACGCTCCTAAGTATCACCTGTCTCTCTTCCTGCACAGAAATACACATTCAGAGTCCCAACGGGTTTTTTAATCAAGTTTCCACTGCACTACAAACTATGATAAACTTCTTAATCATTTGTTCATGTGCTGCATAATCCATAAGGCCTGGTCTTGTTCCCTCCACAGGAAAGAAGGTGTCTGGAAATGCAGTAACATTAAGTAACAACTTAATTTCTCTGTGGCTCTGGATGTGACATTGAAACCCATCTTGCAAACACTGTTTGCTGCACAGATCTGTGCCATTTTGTCCAGTCTGAACAATTCTTTCTATAGAATTAAAGTGATGGGTTTAAGTGAAAAAGACTGAACTACAACACACACTGCAAAAAGCAAGCAAAATGTTTTTTCAGGGGTGGTGGTGGGGGTGGTGGTGTTTGTGTGTGTGTGTGGTTTTTTTTTTTTTTTAACAAGTAGGAAAGTCCAGGAAAAAGGGCAGATTATGTTTAATACAGAAATCTCATCACATGAAACAAGAGTATTTGGTCTGGAAAGCCAAAGCCCTTTGCCCAGTGCAGATAAACAGTGAGATGGGGTCACTGGCAGCCTGAGACAGGACGCTCCAGGAAGCTTGCTTACTTCCACAAACATCATCACAGACCACATAACAAGAGCCTTTATATATTAAAATGCGACATTCTTATGCATGCATGTGCAAACACAATGGAACACCGAGAGATTGTCTATTCAATGGGCACTGCCATACTATTTATGTACGCATGCATGGGCAAAGCTAATGAAATGCAGACACAACTTGGTTTATTGTATGACCAATAACAGTATATATGCAAAAGAAACAGATTTTTAAGAGAGTGTTAATTCAGTCCCCTGAGAACCTGTTTCTTCCTGGCACCAAAAGACATACCAGCTACATAGAGATAGCAGTCCAGTAAAAAAATTCAAGCCTATGCTTTATTTCAGGCTTATGTAAATATGCTGCAAGTCCAGTTAGCACCGGAAGCTAAAAATTCAAAGGCATTTAAGAACGTTTTCCTTACTCAGGGCCTTGGTTTCTGTCACACGTTTCCCTTGGCTTTTAGTAAGGTCAACTATTAACATAAAAACGCCACAAAGGTGGGGTTGTTATTTTTTTTCTGAAGAAGACAACCACATTTTTTCTTCCTTCTTGAAAAAATGCTAATCTTCCAAAGAGGAAGAAACAAAAAACTTGTTAATGTACCAAGAACAAGTGGGACCAGTATAAGCCAAACCAGGAAATGCTGTATTAGACTATCCAAAGAGTGTGAAATGATGCCTAGCAACCAGCTGAGGACTTGCATCCTCCCAGATGACAAAACAAACTGGCCCAAAACAAAATATTAATTTCCCACATTTCAGCAAATAACACTTTTAACATTCCTAGTTTTCACATGGAAGGTCTACATTCTCTTGCCTCCCTGCATATTTTTAAACAAATAAATAGCAGCAAAGAGCAAAAACATTGCTAAAAAAAAATCTGCATTAAGCCCAGAGAAAATACAATTTGATATACACTCCATAGCACTAAGGACCTTGAGGAATTTGATCTTTTAGCAAAGTCCTAGGCCTCTGCAGCAATTACGTACTGAGCGTGTTCACAAGGCAGAAAGAGCTCTGTAGTGCAGAGGACTTGCATATTTTGACGACACTCGTCACTTCAGAGGTTGGGATTTAATACTGTGTGCCTCATATTTTACCACTGTACACTGTAAAACAACTTTCTTTCTAGAAAACATATTGCCCACAATGGGGTCCCCAAACTGCGTAGCACTAAAGGGACACAAGCCCCTTCAAAGTGGCAAACAGTCTGACAGTAGAGGCACCATCGCCATTCTGCTACCACTGATGGTGCATTTACACATGTATCTCACTTGGCAGCTGCTCACTGTTTACTCTGGAATTGTTTCTTAACCAGACAGGTTGTTACAGGTTCAGCACAAAGGGACTGATGGGAGAAGCCCAAAATACTCAAAAGTACCTCGTGGTGCACCTCCTTGCAATGGTACTCACAACATCAACATGGGCAAGAAATTAAGCTGAGAGAGAACAGGAGCAAAGCTGCAGCAGCTCCTAATCTCTTCGGGTCCCTCCAGGCTTTGCCGGCTGTAGACACACGTGTGTCTCACTCCCAAAAGCTTTGGATCAGAAAGCTGGAGCTTGAAACTGAACTACTTTAAATCCTGCTGTTCCAGGGTGATAATTCATACTGCATTTCAGGTCAGGAAGTAAATTGGTAGCAGTGTGCTACCTAAAATTCCTTTTTAAGATCAGGAGAAGACGCAGCGAAATGCTGTTCCCACAACCTCCTATTCCAGTTAACCAAAATTGAGATTTGGGAAAACCTAAGACAGGTAGGACCAGACTGCTGTCCCACTACGCTGCAGAGCCTTCTCCTGCACTCTTTTGCCCTGGTAGAACATTACCTGCTTACGTGATGACAGATGCAGGTCAGCAAAGTCTCAGAGTTGACACCGACCCTGCCTTTCTGTCTGTCACCACACTTACCCCAGTGCATCAGCAACCAGAATAAGTGTCTCATACATATGGTGTGAAAATCAGTCTAGCCTGATGTGGAGTATCCTGTTGCCATGACCCGATGGAGTCAAAGCTTGGCATCCTGCTTTGCTGACTTTGAGGACAGAGTTCGGAAGTAGGGCTGCTAGAATGACCGTGAACACCTAGCAGTATAGTTTTGCTAATGCAAACTTACGAAAGCTAACAAGAACCTCCAAAATGCATCTTCCATTCGGCCTGCACAGCCACAGTGGATGCTCTCAAACTGCTGCAGCCGGCTAGGTGAGCTATGATGCACCAGGAATAGCCCTCCAAGGAGAAACCCAGAAGAGCAATTATAACAAGGTCACTGAACGTTATGAATGAACCATCAGGGACCTTTCAGAGAGGTGGCTGTATCGTGTCTGCTTCTGGCTTGCATTATCCATTTCTCAGGCTGATGAGAATGACAGAGTTCCTCCAACCAGAGTAATTCAGGACTATGTTATACCTCTTAAGAAAATATGCAATTCCAAATGCTGCAAGAATAGCTCAAACATCTGGACAGATCTCATACGTTGAAAGTCAGTACACTGGAGTGGCCTCCAGAACATTTTTCTTTCCATTTCCAGGTGAGCCAGTCAGTTTTCTTCATCATGTCAGATCAGCACAAGCTTTGGCGGTTCTTTTTAAAAAGCTTATCCTTCTAGTAGTTTTAAATCCTGTATCTTCTTTTACTTCATGCAGTAAAATTTTTCATCTTGTCATCCTCACATAAAATTCCCCTCTCTGTTCCAGGTAAATAGTTATTCCTGCTCCGTACTTTACATTTTCAGAGTGAACCTGTTTTTAAGTCCCTCCATCAATAAGTTTAGTGATAAAAGGACTTACTAGGCTCCATCTGGAAATCAGGTTTCAGAGACTTCATCAGTAAATACTATTGAGATCAGCAACTTGTACAGTTATTTGAATTAATAAAGCTCATATGGATATCAAAACATCCCTCTCCGTTGGAGGGCTAAGTTCCCAAGCTCACTCCCCCACAAATCAGTGCTGTCTGGGGCAAGAGGCTGGTTGGTTGGTTTTTCATGCCAGGAAGGAAGCAAATTCAGCCTTGTACATTTAGATATTTTCAGTTGTTTTTGAGTAAACTGTCAGTTAAAGCCACATTTGTGATGCAAAACCACGTAATAGTTATCAAAACGACATTCTTTTCTCCAGGGCTTACTAAACGTAGCATGACAACCACACTGACCGACTGGCAAGGTTCAGGTTAAAGTCTGGAGTTGTCAAATACTAAAGCCCTTTCCACAATAAGTGAGTGGAGTTGTAACATTTCCCACAAATCCCATCCGACAGTCAGAATTTGGGATTTTTTTTAAAGCGTAAGGATCTCCCTTATGCTCTGGAAGCCTTCTTGTTTGTCTCCACTGATAAGCATGGAAACAGTTCAGCGCTGCTAATATGATCAGCAACACAACAGATGCCAAACCACAGTGGATGCTCGGTATCAAACGAATTAAAAAATCCCCTCCCATTGGCTCTCACAAGAGACACTCTAACAGCAAATAGAAAACTTGAAGGGTAAAACCAGAATTCATCCCCCCAAAAGGTTATCTCCTTAAGAGACGCACCACAGAAATTCTAGAGAAGATTCTTCTTAAAACATTGCAGAGATGACAGTTTTGGACCAGGGAGAGGAGCTCATAATCTCGCTGCTGCTTACTGTAAATGCTATTAGCTGCTGTGCTTTCCCATGAAATATCTGGGCATGCAGTGGATGATCTGTGGGAGTCCATCTGGAAGAAGTTGGCTTCTCTTGTCTGCTTTTACTGGACGACATTGGAGAATGCTCACCACATCGCTGGATCAGGCCCTGGGATCATTAACTGTATTACACTAAAGCTAACTGACCAGCCTCCTTTTCCAGCCTTTTGCATTTCTGTTATTAAAAATGGGTTTAAGTACCCAGATGTGTCGCAGAGCAACAGAGCCTCAAGGTTTCAGCATTTGCCTGCCAAAACCAGCTGTTCCACCACCACAGCTCTTCCTGCCAGTGTTGACTGCAGCAGTTTTCCTGGTGGTACTTGGCTTCGCTAGTTCTCAGACCAATCTCAGATCACACGTACAGAAACGTCTTTCTCTTGACATCTGGCTCTAGAGAGTTTTTCCTTCTCTTTCAATATTTTTCTCTGCAATGTCTTAATTTGGCAACATATTCGGGGAGATGCCTTAAGAAGTCAGTGTGAAGGGGCAGAATTAATAAAACTAGCTGGTGCAATAAGAGTGGTTGAAAATTCAAAGGTTTCTTTATACCTGTTTCAAATTTTCCCAGTAAATGGCTAGAGTCATCGGATACAGGCCCTAGCTGAACAGTAAGCATCGTTACGGTCTATCTAACAAGGATTTATGCTGTGCTGACTGCAATGTGACAAATTTGTGGCCTCCCAGACACATAGAGGCCATACTTGGAGGGGAGGGATGTGAATCCTTCGAAGTGTATATAAACTAGAGATTAATGCAAGTGTTACTGCAAAGAAAAAAATTTGTCCCACTTTTCCCATTCCACCATCAGTATCAGCACCTACATTGTCTAAGACTGCAACAAATTACAGAGCAGAAGAGTTATAACTCTCTAAGAATCTCTGTGCTGGAAGCAACACTGCAAATCAAGTTGCTAAAATAAGGCAAATAGCAAGAAGAGGTCAGATAGAAAAAAAAATCTAAGAGAGCAGCTTGCTTATTTATTATTATTATTAGCCCTGTCTATTACTAATTTCTGGAACCCTATTTATTTTTAACTAGCCAAAGGATCACTAGTACTTTTTTCAGACCAGAAGTGCTCCATAAGTAAGGGATGTTAGATGTGAAGCATCTGCTGTTCCCAGGTTGGTACGTGGCTTTGGGATTGGATTCACAGATGGGCTCCAGAAACACTGGGAGTTACGTTGCAGGGCACACATCTGTATCCAGATGAGATACTATTGCTTCTCCTTCAACACAGTGATGACTTTAGTTGGGATAGAGTTAATTTTCCTCACAGTAGCTAGTATGAGGCTATGCTTTGGATCTGTGCGGAGATTGGTAAGACACCAATGTTTTACTTGCTGCTAAGGAATGTTTTTATCAAGTCAAAGACTTTATCAGTTTCTGATACTGCCCATGTTCCCTGCTTCTCTATACGAGCCCAGGGGAAGGCACGGGCCACACAGCTTGACTCAAAGTGGCCAAAGGGATCCCTCATGCCATCAAATGTCATGCTCGGTATGGAAGTAATTTTATTTCATTTACTTTCAATCACACAATCACTCTTATCTCAACCCACAAGTGCTCTTTTTTTTCCCCCCCTTCCAATTCCCGCCCCCATCCCACTGGGGGAGGAGGGGGAGGTGAGGGAGCATTGGTGTGGTACTTGGTTCATGACTGGGGCTAAACCATGACTCTCACTCAAAACCAAACACTGTGTTATGCTTTTAAATCCCTGCAAAACATTTCTACTTCCCCTGGTATTATACATCATGTATTTTGGTAACTCGACAACCACCACCATAAAAAAAGCCCCAAAGACCAGCAAAAAAACAACTACTGGCTTGAGTAAAACATAAACACTTTTTAAAATCTATTTTTCTTGATGTTGTGCTTGCAAGAGGAGACTGTAATTACTGCTTCACAAGTGCCGTGACGTGCAGGCTGGTTTTGGCAGCTTTAACTGGTCTTCCAAGGCTTGCTGAAACACTCAGATCCCCCATTTGCCTAAAGCCTGCTAATTATTAACTGCTGTGATAAACAAGTCGGGTCTTAAAAGATATGCATCTGATCTATACTAATAGCACCTTTTGCCAGGGTAACTATTTCAGCCTATGCACCCAGCCGAGCATCCCTAACACGGATGTAACTTAGCACCACCACCTCCACTGTATTTGGCAACCCTTCGGAAAGTCACCCTGTAACTACGTAATAGTTACATCCGTGTAGCTGCGTTTGTATTAGGAGATGTTCCTAGTCTGGCACCACCAACCAGAGATCACACCTTTTCATATCCCTGACTGATACTGTTGTGCCAACAGGAATCTGCAACATCGATCTGGCTACAGATGTCCCTGCTGTGTGCTTCTCCAAAGGGATTGTGTTCATGTTAAACAGCACAGCTGTATTTAGAGCATGGAAAGGGATTCATAAATAACCATCCTAACCTGACACCATCCCTTCTTTAGAAAGAGGATTGCAATTCTGTAGAAGAGGCCCAAACACTACAGTGGAGAAAATCAGTCTCTTCACTTACACCAGTGCAAGCCCGCTAATTTCTTTGGATATGACCCAAATTTATATCAGTGCAAGAGCAGAAGACAACTTGGCTTTAAATGCTGCTGCAGTGTTTGGTGCTAGTGATAGTGAATTCTGAACTACTTTCCATTAACGTGACTGGGTTGGGTGGTTTGCAGCCAGACCTAACTTACATCTTCATCTGGAGATGTTTTGGGTGTTTTATTTATATTATGCAAGTGTTTAGGACTTTTGCCTCATGCTAATGAAGACAAATTGCTTTGCAGTTGCCATATAATTTAAAAAAAAAAAAATAAAGTTCACAAGGGAAATTGGCATCAACATTTCTTTTTACTGTTGTGATTGGTACCAGCTGCAGACCTGACCTCAAAGCCCCACAGTGATGTACACAGTGCCAGTCAAACTGCACAGCACTATGCTGTTTCTCTCAGTCCCAGGCCTCCTCCTAGCAGTGCTGTGTTTTTCATACTCTCTTGGGAGATCCATCAGTGACAAAGTTCAGGATATATATTGTTTCTTTTGATTCTGTGGGCTTCCTACTACTTCTGCCACATACCCACAGCGCCAGGATGAAATTAGTCCCTTACATTTGTTGTCAGCACTGAGGAAACAACTAAGCCACGTGCCACTCACGCTTCCCATACTTGCTTAGCAGCTCCCAGGTTTTTTTTTTTTCAGTTGTCACTGCATGGAGAGGTATTTAAATTGTTCTCTTATTTCTTGGATGGCAGCCAGCACAACACAATTTCAGGCAGGTTCGAGGCAGAGCCAACACTCTACCTAACAGTTGGAAAGCATTTCATGAAAAGAAAATGAAAAAAGAAAGAAATGACCCACTGTTAATGGCTTAATCCCTTCTGTTTTTTAGCAAATGACATCATAACCAAACCCAGGAGTGCGTAAGTCAGAAGGCAAAGCCAAAGCGAACCTGTGAGCTTTACCTTCTGACGTGCACCTCATTCCACTACTCAGCACACAGAGCACAGCACCAGGGCGAGTAATACCGTGACCTGAAACAAGCAGAGAAAGATCCTGAGGATGAAAGACGGGGTGTGGGGACAGGAGGGTGGGGGTGAGTTATGAAGGGTGCAGAGCTACACTTCCTATAGTCAGAGAAGTTTGCTTCAGCATTTGACTGTGCTGTCGTCTTACCCATGCCTGAGTCACAGCAGGGCCTATTTGTTTTTATCCCTGTTCTGATTTAGAGCACCACATGAAAGTCAGTGGGATTTGTGAAAAGGGTGAGATTATACAACTATCCTCCTATGGAGATTTACCAATTCAGGTGTGTACAGTCACTCGTTAAGGTCATACAAATTGTAAAGCTGCAATGACACACCTTTAAAAGATTTGGCTTTTTTTTTTTCCCCATGACAAGGACAAAAAAACCCCAGCCTTCCAGCAAATCTACCCGAGGAGGATTTGGCTCTCTCGCTGCTTGCATGCTGGAACAGCTGCCTTTCCTACTACATAGCCCGAAGTGTCAACAGCCAGGTGTTCAACCAGCACTTCTACTCAAACTCCACTCGTCACCTCAAACTCCTCTCCCAGCCACAAAGCAATTGGGTATTTCTCTCAAAAATCTCAAACGCTGTTAACGGCACCCCCAAGCAGCCAGCTGTGAGGTACAGAAACGGAGCTCTTCGATGAGAACAAGACGTTTGCTACTCACTGAGGATTTCTCTATAGTAAGAAACATTGAAGAAGCATCAGCCTCAGTTAACACCCTGAAGAATCTGTTGCCTAGAGAAGGATACAGGGAATGTGCTTTTCACCTTGATTTCTGCCAGTGCCCATTACTTCACCTCACCCTCCTTACCCAATCTGGACAAAAGCTGAGATTTATACCCCAGGTCAAACACGCAGTTGCAGAGTTAGATTTTAAGTGACTTAAAACTGCATTTTACTCTTTTTCAATTTAAGGGTAGACTAAAATTAATCTTCCTTTAGTTTTAATATTAACATTCAAGTGAAATAACAGTGGCCTGTTTGCACCTTTCAATGTCCAGCACCACAGGCAGACAGCGTGTCACCTGGGGACTGTCCAGGACACAGCCGACTTAACCTTACAGCCGGAATTTCCTCAGTAAATGACATTGCACTCAAACAGTTGACTTACCAGTTAAATTCCTGACATTGCACCCCTATCCCACCACTACCGGAGATGCTCTAGCACAGCCTTTAGAGTTCTAGTTAAGTGACAAAATCAGCTGCCACTTGCTGGCATCTGAATTTATACAGGGTTGCACGTAGCTGTCATATGCCTGGTACCTGTGTTTTTACTCAATCAAGAGTCGCACAGGCTGACAGAATATGTCCTCAGTGATAAGTCCCTCCTTTCTTCTTTGCTGAAGATCTGCACATACACAACTTTTGAGATGAATATTCCCATTATTATTTTCCCTCACCGTTACTGATCATCTAAAAAAATACTTTGAGAACCCTATGGGGAAACCACGTGGTTCCAATCCAGGGTGACACATTCCGGTGAAGGTAAACATCTTCTTAAGACTGGGCTTTTCTTGAACTTACAATAACTTCTAAGGTGTCAAGCCCAGTTCATAAAGGAAAACACTGGTTTACCGAACGGTTAACTGGTTTATCAGAGAAGAGTTCCTGTTGCTTCTGGCTGCTTACAAGGTCTGCAGAAGAGAGCATGCTCTCTAGAAAACATTCTCAAAAGAAGCAGCTGAGAGAGAAAGGGCAGCTCTAAGTGCAAACAGACATCAAAATACAGAAAATAGGTCTAGAATTTGTGATGAGAATTAGAAGATGACTTTCAGGTAGGGGACAATCAGAACTCTGCAGCAGCTTCCCAATAGGATGGGAAAATGACAACTCTCAAAATGGAATTTGATAAATTAATCAGAATTCATTTAACTCTTGGGAGAGCAGGGATGAGACTCAAAAATGATGCATAAGATCCTTTCCAGTCCTGTATTTCAGAAGTGATAGTTTTGTGATGATTTTCGCTATTTTCGAACTTAGTTGCATATAAAGTTGAAATACATTAAAAGACATCCACTCCTTTACACCAGACATCCTTTCCTAGTACATCTTGCTCTAGCATGAGACGGATAGGAACAGATGTTGGCTTCACTCCTAAACGAATTTTAAAGGATAGAGGAAGAGTACATTTCTTCTATGTAGGACTCGTGCTAGCAGTTCTGGAAGCTGGAGCTGTTGTCCTTATGCCTAGCAATACAGATACACAACACTGCTTCATTTCACTGTAAGGAACATATGGTCCGTCTAGCGCGCGCTTGAACCACTGCCATTTCATTCTAGCCTGGCTGGTTTGTAACAACAAAAGAATCTGGTTTTCAACCCATCCATTTTGTCAGTAGCGTTGTCTTAATTCCATACAACTCGTCACCCAGCCAGAGGCACGGCTGCAGCCAGCTATGTTGAGCTTCGCCCTGTAGGAGCACACAAAAAAGTGTCCCACCAGCACTTCATCACTGAAGGCATGAGGTTAAAATGTTTCTAAAAAAAGGGCACCAGTACACTCTGCATAATTAATGTTTAGCCATGAGGTGAAATGGTTAACTTGGATCCATTGATCATCCTCATAGACTAGGGATTAAGTTTATCACTGTGTCTGCCTGGAACAGTTGCTGTTCCATGAGCCAGAGGGTTCAGCGTTCAACATGATGTTCTCTTGCATCAGACAGGAGCAAGCAAACAGAACCGTTGTGAATATTTACCCAAGAAAAACACAATAGGATGACGACTCTGGATTAAACTGAGACAAACTGTAAACGTAAACTGTAAACATTTGTTTATTATTGTCATTAAAAAATAAATAAATTACTACTTCAGAGGGTAGTTTTAAAAGAGCAAAATCCAGTCAAACACATGCTCTTTCTGGTTACGGTTTTAAATCTGTCACGACGCTAGTTTGCCAGACCAGCTAACGTAACGGAACAGTCCTGATGCTTTCCCTGTGCAGGGCAAGGGGTTGAATCAATCAGGATCCCTCACCTGATCCCTTAATCAATCACCTGAGAAAAAACACACAGTAGAAAGAAACAGCTGGCAATGGTAAATTTAAGCTGATCTTCATAGAGAGAGAGATGGAAACGTGTTGTGATAGGCCGACATCTTCAGGAATGCACACACTGCTTGGCATTGAGGATCTCAAAGGAACAGCATGGCTCGACAAGTGCTTGCTAATGAATGCAAGAGGAATGAATGTAAAAGGAAAACTACAGGTAAGTACTATAAAAATGCAACTTCACAAATTAGCTGGTTTTGCAGCAGGTACAGTACTAGCATCTTCACAGCCACATTGGAATAAAGAAAATAACAATAAACAGACAGTTGATGTTGCCATCCTTACATTACTGTATGTTTTCATTGTGCAAAGCAGATAGGAAACAGGGTATTGCTCTCCTTATGCAGGTTCTGTGCCAGCCAGAAAGCTGACAGAATCTGTCAAGTAATTTATAAATTGGTTTTTGACCACACTGATTGCAATTACAGAGTGAAGAGAAAAGGCAGAGTGATACGAAGACTAGGAAAAAATGCCCTACCATAGGGGCCTAAGGCGTTCAGTGTGCTTCGTTTATCAAAAATGAAGTCAAGGATGATCCAATTACAGCGCACACACCTTCACAATGAAAAAAACCAGCTGGTCTCAGAGGGTTGTCTAACCTGGCAGAGAAATGCATGGCAAGAATCAATAGTAATAAAAGTAAAAAGAACAACACAAATTTAGAAAGAGAATAATCAACATTTTAACTGTGACACACTGCTGAGACAGATTATGAACTGAAGCAGTGCTTTTCTTTTTCAGTTTTAAATTATACAGTATTTCCATAAAACACAAGCCACCTCTTGTCTGGCAGGAGCTGGCACAAAGCAGTTCTGTGGAATGGACTGAGAGGGCAGGCGAGGTAGGAGATCTGACACAGGCGCCTTTCTGTGCTTTCTGGGGCCAACCACACTTTGAAATCGGTTATTTCTCAATACTCTAACACATCACCACACCCCTCACTCTAAATTTCTTGCCAAGTTTCCTATGAAAATAACACATCTTTATGCTCTACATAGACATGGGTCTGTCTCCTGCCCCTTAGTAATTCTGGAACCCAGTAACCCATTTTAACCAACAGAAAAGTGAGGGGTTTCTAAAATACTAAACCCTTACATAATTTGTAAAAACAGACAAAAGAGAGGATCTCATATTCCCCACGGAGGGACTGGCCACAGCATTAGACACCACAGAATCCACGTGGGAGGAGGAGAGATGCATGCACGCACTCTGGAAACAAGGCTTCATTAGTTCTGCTGTTCATGGGGTTGCTTAAGTGAGAGCATTACAAAAGCAATTTTGTAATAAGGCTACTGATAGTTTATCTTCCAAGCCAAACGTGGTCTGCGTGCTGTCTGTGAAATGCTGACCCGATTACCTCTTTTGGCCTTAAAAATCTATACTAGTGTGTTAATTTTCCTTCAAATGTGTCATATGGTAGGGGTCTTTCACCAAGCTTTCATTTTACTGAAAATCTAATCTGGAAAGAGACCCCTCGGCAGATCCTGTCGCAATGCCAGGTTTGCAGAGAGCAGAAACGCTGGCTGCTAGAACATTTCCTGCTGTGGCTACATCGAGGAAACAACCACTGTGCTACCCCACCACCCCCCCCAGCAGCGTGGAATTAATTACTCCCAGGAAATAAACACTGCCTCCATTGGTTCCTGAAGGAATCCAAGTGCCTAATTTTAGACAGAATGCATGACTTCATAGGTTACTAAAGTTTGGAAAGACAAATCACACATCTGGCTCCAGGAGAGTTAGAAATCAATACAGGCTCAGGTTGGGAAGATTCAGTAGTGGCCAGCATGATCCTTTTCAGTGGGGTGGGGAGTAAAGCTGTCACCGTGAGACATGGTGCATTAAATCCTGGCCTCACTCTGAGTAACATGACTGGTACCAGCATTTAACCATATCTGTCATCTACGGGAAGGAAAGTACAATAGAAGGAAGGCCATGCAAAGTCCATCCTTAGGAAGCAATTTTTTTGCCTCAAGAGATTTCCCCAAATCTTTAATAAGACATGTTTGTCTCACTTTTATTAGAGACAGTTTCTATTAAATGACCTGTTTCTGCTTGTTCTGCCAGCAGTGACTAAGGCAGGTTTAATTGCATCCTGTGAAAGGTGCGCTGCGTTGCTCACCTGCTGTTAAGGAAACAGAAATTAAAGCTGCCACATGAGAATGGAACTGCTGCACCTCCATGCAGCAGCTGGCAAGTGAAAAGGCATTCCAATCACCAAGACATCATTTCTGAAATTCAGACAACAATCAAGGTATCGCTGAGGAAGTGATGTTTTCTTAGTATGCAGAAAGATTGCATTAGGTTGTTGTTTCCTTGGGTTTGCGTGCAAAGGATAACACAACAAACAGCAATGCAGCTATTTACCACTGCATGACGTTTTTTAACACTGGACACACCCACCCCTAAAAAGTTGGGGCCAAAGAGAGAGACTGTGCCAGTATCCAAAGTCTAGGAACAACCCCTTGAACAATCTCATTCTGGACAAGAGTTGCCAGTGCACATAACCCCCATGGGCCACTGCACAGACATATGGGACAAAGGAGCCACAATTTCTTGCCAAACCATACTGGCAAGAACAACAGAATTCTGGCCAATGTATTCCCCATGGCACAAAAGACTACTGCTACAGATTCCTTTCCCCAGGGATAAGAATTACTAATAATTATAGCAGCACACTCTGCTCTCCGGCAAGACTTGAATCGACAAAGCTCTGAGCCCCACCTATAAAGAGGAAAATTCCTCTGCTCCTGCTAACAGCTATTAATCAGTACAATTCGGACCAATTAGATGCAGTCAGCACTTCCAAGCCACAGCTTAGGGGCATACCTTTGAATAGGCCTGGTCAGGAACACAAAAAAAGCTTCCCTCTGCCTGGGCTGTAGTGGCTGGTCACTGCCGGATGACACGATTACTCACAGGGTGTGGCGTTATCAAGGCAATGACCCAAAAGTATGCTGAATATCAGTTTATGGTGTGGAACTTTCACCTACCCCATGTCTGTTGGTTCATCTTCACATACCATCTCCTGGCACGTTTTCTGCATCTAAGAGTCCACAGGCAGTTGTTTATTGTGAAAGTAATCAATATGCCATGAATGAGGAAACATAATCCATAAATGTTTTGAAGGTATTTTCTGCCGACACTGCTGCTGTGTCTGTAGCAGGTTTATTTTGGTCAACCTGTTACATTTCCTGTTACATTTCCATATATGCAGAATGACCTTTGAAAAGAGGAATGTCAAGTTAAAACCCACTGATTTAGGTTTTCAACAAATGTGAAAAATTATTCAAGACGCCTTCAAGCAATGCAATCCAAGAATGTACATCATGCCCATCACCAAGTCCTCTTTGGTTCTGATCACAGAGAGAGTAGCGTTCCGATACCGTGCGCCATCTCACAGAACGCAGAGTTAACGCTTCAACTATTGGTCCTCCAACAAACATCAGGTTTGAGCAATTCCATCCGAGTCATACTTCTCCTTCAAACCTTCATAGTTTTATTAGCTAATCTATACTTGTTTTTGAGAAGAAGTGAAGTCACCTTTCTTCTCTATTCTTACCACTGTCTTAAAAAGGACAGGTATATTTGAAAAGACTGATGCATGAGACACTATTTTTCCCTGCCTAACTTCTGCTCCTGACTTGCTTTGTAACCTCTGCGAAGGAGAAATTCAAAAACCTCTTCTGCCTGATGGTATCCCTCACCGCTTCAAAAGAAAAGGACCTGACCATAAAACTAGAAGAACACCTGAAACCATTGCTACGCATGTAGAGAAATTCAGTAATTATTAGCCAATGGAAGAAGAGAATATCTATACAATACAGCACCTAAGATGTGCCACACAGAATGATAAGACCTAATCACTGTTTCTTTTAATAAAAAGATTTAAATATTACCTGGAATAGATTAGGGGTAAAACTCAATCCTACATTCAAGCCTTGCCTCTTACCTTGAAGGTTCCCTGCTCAATGGCAGCATCTTCTGGACTGGACTCTGAGGCACCCAGCTCACCTGCACCTCGATGCAGCCCCATGCTGGGACACGGGGTTGCTCTAGGCACTCGAAGCTCGGGGTCTGGTGTTCCTACAGCATTTTCTGAAATGGGCCTTCAGTCACTTCTGGAAGGATTCCACGCTGCTTAGGAGTTCTACATATTTAAACCCCATTTTAATCCTAAATTCTACTTCTTAGAAGCATTCTAGGTATATGCTGCTCAGGCTTGGCCAAAACACAGCAGAAGATTAGGGTGCCCAAACTGGACTGTAATGACACTGGGCCACACTAATCTCTTCTCCTTTTTTCTATAGTTCTGTAAATTGGGCCAGGGGAAATGTGTGTGTGCTCATTTACTACTTTATTATCTATAAACTACTAAAAAACCCCATGAAAATTCATCTTGGCACTATTAAGTGAGTTTAAAACAAGATTGGTGAACGCAGGCCAACAGAAATGATCCAAACTAAAGCAAAAACTAATCTAGCCCAAAGCAAATGAATAGCCTTCACATAGGTTTGTATACACACACTTAGGCACCACCACTTAGGTAACTGTCGGGCACCTTTGCTGAAGTTGGTAGGATGTTATGTTTAGAAGAGGCCCTAAGGTGTGGTTTTAAACCTATTTAATTAAAATGGTACAAAAAGTTGTGCTCATCCTCTTAGATGCGATTAGTGTTCCACCCCCATGAATTAGCCAGGTATCAGCTTAGCCACAGTAATTGTGCATGCAAGCCTAAACCTGTGGCTAATATCAGGCACAGTGTGATTAATCCCAGGGATATCTGGCAAGAAATGAGCACATTTATTATCCGCTTTTAAACTCATCCCCTACTAATAGTGAAATTTACTTTCAGCGGTAGAGTGCATGATCCTATTAATACTGACCAAGGGAAATGGAATCTAGAACACCACATGGGTGCCCAGGCTCGTAGTACTGTTTTAGGCAACTTTCATAATATACTGTGATAGAAATTCCCAGATGATTAGCTTGATATGCTATTTGTCCAAATTTATAAGAAGGAACTACTAGCACAGGTAGCACTAAAAAACAACGAAGCACAAATGTAGGAAACGCGTTGTGTGTTCAGCATGTAAGCAGAATCTGCCCCTCACAGACTACACCAACAAGCCCGTAGGAACTGCTATTTCCACCCGCAGTTTCCAATTAAAACATGCATTATTTATAGCAGTAGAACTTTTGCCTGAATATAACAAGACAGAGTCTCCTTTGTCAACTCTGTTGCAGCCCCTAACCTACGTTGAGGCTTCACTTTGCGGAAATACGGCTCCAAGAAATGTCCTTCCTGACAGCCAAGGGAAGTAAGGAGGAGAGGGAATGTAAGGGGCAGTTTGCTCAAGAGGAAGCACAGTTCATTTAACAGCTTTGTAACAGCCACACAGAAAACCTACCTTAGTTTCCTCTCGGACTCGTGTTGACATTCAAAAAACCACACACACACACATCAATGTACTGGTTTACATATAAAGAAAACAATGTATATTAACTCAGATATTCCCAGAAAAATCACTCTTGAAGCCAGAAGCAGACTTGGAAGATTTGCAATATATCTGACAGCTGAACTAGAAACTAATTGTTTACCATTAATATGAAATATTTTGAATATAGCTAGTTTAACATGATAGCAAATTTAGTCTTCCATTAATATCTACTCCTGAATGACCAGGGTAGGTGGTCTTTTGATGAAAGGCTAGTATTCCCACGTCTTAACACAATGAAGAACCATGTCAAGATTATTACTTGCTGTATCTAAATTCTGTTCCTTCTCTAGAGAGCAAGGAAGTATTTCTGACAGACTGTGTCATATTCATATCGAAAGCTCACTTTTAAGGACGTGCTAAAATCCTTCACTTTACTGCAGAATAACTGTACTGCCTGAGGCTGGTATAAAGAACAGATTAGAATTTGGCTCTATAAATCATACCTTATATGTACAAACCTGCCGTCAGCAGTCAGTCTTTTCAGTAAACTAGCTAATGCTGAATATTTCTGTCCCCTTACAGTAGGCTAATAAATATATTAAAAAGGAATAAAGCACTTATTTTATATTCAAGATCCCATTCCTAATTAACTTATCAAGCCTTATACAGCCTGCACTAACAACAGTGGAGGAAAAAAAATGGGAAAAAAACCCAGAGCATATTAAAAATTCTAGTGGGCATGCAACTGCACCATGCTATGCCTGCAGCTCCGCTACTCCACACTGCACTCTTGCCTGTTCTCAAATGCTAAGGTTGAGCTTGGCGCTTATATGAAAGACCAAACCTGGAGAAAATGCCGCCAGAAATCATCTCTAGTAATTACTAGTAATTTAGTAAGTGGTACAGACCATCCTTCACAACAGTACCGAATAAATTCCCTAGAAAAGTCGGTAGGAGGTTGCTTACACCACAACTGTCAAGGTGACATCAAAATGAAAGCTCAGTTCACTTACCAACTATTAGAAGTCTCCTTGTGCTTTCTGCAAGACTGAGACCGTTGATCTGAGTTTTGGCTGAATTCCAGCTTGGTTAATTAAATTCCACATATCTACACCCCCTCCGCAATCCACATCTTTTGCTACTGCTAAATGCTATTAAACCATCAACATGTTAAGTCAACATCCTCCAGGCCTAACATCACCAAGGACCACAATATTCCCCCAATGCAAAGTGAGTGGAAAGCAGCTGGAGTCCTTTGGAGTAAAGTATTGCTGTTGTGGTAAATGAGTACCTACCATTTAAGCAATTTCAAGGTAAAGAACCATCGGACCATTGTACAAACAAGTTAAAATGCTGCAGTGTAAATCGTACGAAGGAAAGAAAATATTTCCCATTAGTAACTACATACGTGCTCGGCTGCAACCGTCCCATTATTATACTTCCAGAGGAAGAGGAACCAAGAGTTTATGTTTGGTCATGCATTTCCAACCTTTTCTTTTCCAACTGTACAACAGGAAGGTGAGGTCTGTGATGCTCATCAGTTCCTAACAGTATAAGCACTTTCTTCTCTGAAAAAAATTTCTCTTTAATTCTTTAATAAAGATTCTACCTACGATTTTTCGGTAGCTACTCTCACATAATGCTTTTACTACTATTTTCCTGTAAATCAGAGAATCTACAACTTACCTGAAGAGAATTTTTTATCCTGTTAAAGAAGTATATTCTTTACAATTGTGTTTAAGAGAATGGTGTAGGCACACTTCAGTGACTATTTGCTTCTGTCTGGTAGGAAGTTGTGACATAGATTTTTTATTTTTAGCAAGAGTTACATTACCTGAGTAACACAGCTAATAACAGACTCCACAAAATCACCATAATCAAAGAATAAATGTGAAGTCTTGGAGTAAAATCAGCCCTCTAGCAGCCTAAAATTAGAAAGTATTCCATTCTTCTAATTTAATTTTCTTTTAAAAGTGAGCAATCTCTATCTGGCTAAATGAGGTACAGGTGTATTTAATCACTGAATTTTCAAGTCAAGTTTATTTGACATCATATTTCAATAGTTGATATTTTTCCTTCAACATTGGATTAGCTTATGATAATAGACACACTTTGTTATAAAAAGATAACCACGAAGAACTTTAATGAATGTTTTTTATCACATTCCCAGCACTGTGGCATCAGTAGATTCTTCTTGAATAATTTACTCTTTTATATAGAGACCTATATAAAACAGTATTAAAAAAAAGAGATGTATTACAGAAACCACTGGTAGGGTTCACTGTCAGCTTTGGTACATTTCAACAGATTCTGCCTTGAAATGTCAAACTCCTCATTTGTAAGTAAGTGGAATGTATCAGAAAGAGGTAATCAGAACAGAAATCAGCATGTCCAACCTTTGTGCAACACCAATCTCCACGCTCATCTCTCAGCAGGTTGAAGTTACCACATATAACACACACAAGGCTTTTTGGGAAGACCACCTAAATGCTTTTAATTGCCACATTAGGACCGTTTCTTCTCTTCTTCCAGATAACCCCTGGCTTTCAGCACAGAAGTCTGACAATGCCAACAGCTTCTTTATGTGCCAGGATGCTCTGGTGGAAGCCTAAGAGCGAAGAACCTGATGTTCCACAGGGAGTGATTTGAGGGTAAAGGTGGGCTGGGAACTGGGTAATGAGGTTCCTGAACCCAGGTGATAGTTCTTAATGCATTTTCAGAGGAGTTGTTTGTCAAGGGAAGAACAGCAGCAAAAACTACAGCCAAATGCCTCACCAGTGTGACGTCAGTGTACGTGAAAGCCCAAGCTCTTCTTCTGAATGCTGTAAAAACACTGAAAATGAATCAGGCATTAGTACCCTCAGCAGCAGTGAGCACTGCACAAACACAGGCAGTCTTTAGAAAGTATTCCATTCTTCTAATTTAATTTTCTTAATGCATTTTCAGAGGAGTTGTTTGTCAGGGGAAGAACAGCAGCAAAAACTACAGCCAAATGCCTCACCAGTGTGACGTCAGCGCACATGAAGGCCCAAGCTCTTTTTCTGAATGCTGTAAAAACATTGAAAATGAATCAGGCATTAGTACCCTCAGCAGCAGCGGGCACTGCACAAACACAGGCACTCATCAGTCTTTAGCTGGAGTGCTTACAAATCCAAACCAGGCAAACAGTAGGTCAAGGGATGAGCCATCCCACGCGAGTTCTCATGGCTCTGTCCAGTAGCAGATCCAGACCAGAACACAGCCTTCCTGACTCTCGGCCCAGTAATCGTGACCAAAACACAGCCTTACTAACTCCCGGCCTGGCCCAGTAATACAGACCAGAACACAGCCTTCCTGACTCCTGGCCCAATAATTTCACTTACAGCTAGCTGTATTCCCAAGTGAGGGTTTCTAGACTTAAAACATCTCTCATTTTACACAAGCAAGATGACATCTTTCATCATTTTTTCTTCCAGTCTCTGGAATAAGTTAGTGGAGTGTGTACCCTGTTTTCAGCAGTATTTTACTGTCAGTTGTGCACCTGTGGATGTATCTATTCTTTGAAAAAAAAAAAACCAAACCCAAAACACCTCTGTACAGGCAATAAGAATCTAGAATCCTACAAGCACAAGTGTCCCAATTTACTTACAAGTCTTAATAGCACCTATATGCGTTTACATCCTTGGGATACATCGCACCAGCATGCAGCCCCGCAGACCAGAGACGCAGATGTTTGAATGTGTGTGTCTGCACATACTTCTAGCTCAACGTAGTGAAAGCTGCAAACCTGTCTGAATAATCTGAAAAGCCTTGACCTTGCATTTGTCATTTTGTTCTACCTATTTTGAGATATGACCGAGGGACATACCTCAAAATTGAGAACTTACTTACTGTCAAGGATTCATTCAATATTGAGATGCGAGGTCTGATACATACTTACTATGGGTCTAAATCCTGCCCTGAGACAGTGGAATTATCATCTGATCCTAATCAAAACCTCCATTCCTTCAGATTCAGGGAATACCAAATCTAGAATCTAAACCTTTGGGTTTTGGCACTTCTCCCACACAAGGCCAACCTGGAATACAGATGTATACAGGCTGTAAGAGAACCCAGACTGAGCCTTGTGGGTTAGTCTCAGCACTTGTTACCTAACATCAAACAATCAGATTTCACAACTTGCCAATTTGTAATGCAAGCTTCTCTGAATTTAAGATTTCCCTTAAACATATATTGAGGATCTGTTTATTTTGGTAACAACTATTTGCAGCCCTATGAGCTAGGAAATAAAAAAATAACCTACAGTAGGATTCATCCCACATAATATTAGCCAACAGGCGTAATATCTTCTAGACTTTGTCTGTGAAGTGAACAGTAGGCAGGCAGGAGCCAACCCTGACGGGGGTGAATTAGCCCACATGCTTAAGTAATGTCTCACATGAAATTAAGATGTCTTGTGGGAATGCCCATCATCCTCCACTGAGTACAGAAGGGGATCCACAGACAGGGCAGATTAAACAACTACGTTGGCTAAAACGAATCGTCAGACGTTTCAAGGTATACACCATAACAATTTAAAAAACCCTCACACTCAGTACTGCAAATATTTACAGGTTTCCTGTATTCATGGCTGTGGTACTTAGGCAGTGCTATTTATATGCATGCAACATGCAAAAGACTAGGCTTTCTCAAAGTATGCTTAATCAGAAAAATCATATGTTAACCCTCCTTTCTCCTCACACCTAACAGAAAATGTAATTGGTTGATCTGGCATGTAAGAAAATACTTTACTACACAGGCATAGAAAAACTTGCATTTTCAACTTAAGATTTACACAAAAGATGAAATATTTTTCCATACATTCTTATTAAAGCAGCACAGAACTCTCCCCATCTCTATTTATCACCAGGAATGCATGACTTGCAGGAAATCCTCCTGCAGTCTTTGACAGCAAAACTATCAAAAATGTGAACCTGTTGGATTCTGTGGCATCAGAAGCAGTCACCTGACTCTTCCACATTACTAAGCAAGGCAGGTGTCTCAAGCAAATTTCCATCTCTTCTTCTACACAGCTCTAAACTCTCAGTAAGACAAAAGCCTTAGAGTAAAAAGACTCTACCTGTTGTAAATAGCCCAGTTGCATACACATTTTACATCTTGACACACACACACATATAAATATATGTACATACCAATACATGCAGAGATGTGCCTTAAAATTAAATTTCACTGTAAACCTGAATTTTGACGAGCAGTTGCCACTGCGGATTTCACTGTATTGTTTGTCATTCAATGCATCTGGTAAACTCAAAGCAAAAATAATCTGAACGGGTGAGAGCTTGAATAATGAAACTCCTTTCTAATTGAGAAATCAGTAAACAATATATATTTATTCACAAACTAAATCAGAAAACTGGAAAAGTTTAGCCCTGACACTTTCCTGTACATTTCATCACTGCAGTTATGCCATCCTGTCTTGCTTATGCTTATATCTGCATGTTCATGTGTGATTTCTACCCTTTACACGTCACTTTTGAACACAGCCCACTGAATCAGTCGACAGGTTCTATGTGGGTGTAAAGTATATGCTTGGGGACTGGAAAAAGGTTTGGTTTGCTTAAGGGTTTAGGTTTTTTCTTTCTTTTTTTTCATTTATTTAGAATTCCTACATTTTGTGTTATTTTTGACACAATTTCAGAAATAGAGGATGTTATATTCTAGTGTGCTCAAAAATCTTAAGACTGGTGCAGACCTGAAATAGATTACGTAACAAAAACTAACCAACCCTTAACTGTATTTACCCAATTCAGGCAAACACAAGTTTCACACGTGACAAAGTCAAACATCCAAAACTATTTAGGTCTGGAACACTATGCAGGCATTTGTAGTTGACACCATGCAGCCAGAAAGTAAATATTTTTTTAGTATACTTTTTGCATAAAAGAGTGCTTCAGCCAGTGTTATTGTTTACTCTTACAGACACTGGTTAAAACATTCACTTTGTGATCCCAAAGACTCATTATATATAATAAGTTGGAAACTTAAACAACAATTCCATTAACTTCAAATGGAACTAGTTCCACGGCAAAAGTTACGCATGCAAGTGTTTATATTATGATGGCTAATGTGCATCTAACAGGGCAAAGTAGGCTGGTGGAAGGAGGCGTATCGTTAATTTCCAAGCAACAAAAATCTTTCACCAGTGTAAACAGGGCTGACTTACTACAAGTAAATGAAAAAGTATATGCTTGCAAAGTAATACTGCAGAAGGAGACTGAATACTATGACAGATAATACAGAATGGTTTATTTAAAAAACGAGGTTGTTAGTAGTACAGTCCTCTGTCATACTTAGCTGTATCCTAGAACTAAAGCTTACCTGAACAGCGAGGAAACTGGATTTCTTGTGCCCACCACAGCAATGCACAGAGCAACGGGTTACCAGCGTTCCACTCTATAGCCTGGAGTTCACCACTAACATTCCCCTCAAATTTTCCAACCACTATTATCTCCTGCTCATGTATTAGAATGTACGTGATACTTCCTAGAAAGTAAATATCTGCCAACAAATATCTGTAACAAGGCCAGTAAGTGACCATTCCGTTACACAAATTTCCTTAATTTTTTGTACCAACATTTGGGTAATATTCACAATTTTGCATTTTTGCACAGCTGTCACCAAAATTAGGAAAAAGCCTTTTTCCCGTTACTCCATTACCAGATACTGAAAAGCTCTCGGTGAAGAAGGAACTTACTTTAAGCTCAAGGTACCTTATCGCTTTTGACAAATGCATTTCCAGATGTTAATTCTGGCATCCAAATGGCTCTCCAAAGGAGCACTAGTTTTGCAATCAGAACTACCTTTATTATGACAGAAAAAGTAACAGGGTAAATTAAGCTTTCCCCTACATAAGTAACAAGCTAAAACCAATCAAGCTGTCTCCACCAACCGCTGCATACCTCAAGAAGTCACCTGTGGACATTAGCTTAGCTTAAACCTTTCGAGTTCAAAAAACCCCAAAGCAAACTACATCACTTAGTGTAGAGTTTAAACACAAAAGAATTTAACATTTAAAGAGTCTCTAAGGCTGCTAAGTACATACTTTCAACAGTGTACTTCGGCTTTACTAAGACTAGCTAATGCTCCCACTCATCACATGACACACTCTGCCAACACAGCAAAATGAAATGTGTCAGCACTGTCAGAAATGGGATCATTTCCTCAATCAGTGGGGGCAGGAGGGTGGAATCAAAACACTACAAGCCAAGCTGCAGAAAAAATCAGTGTGAAAAAGCAGCACAGTGCACCTCATACAGCAAATTAAGACACACGGTTTAGTGAATGAGCACATTTTTGGTTTTATGCTACCATTTGTCTCGGTATCCCTTCACACACAGACACCATCACCTTCTTCTACCGGATACTTTTGTATTTATCACACTAAGTGTTCCACACATCTTCCAGCACAGTCTGTGCAACAGTTATATACAGAAAAGAGGGAACAGAAAGCAATCCCTTTAAAGAAAAAAAGCCTTCATAGAGCCAAGCTCCCAACAGGAACACATTTACATGCTTCCCTTGGCTTTCATTAACGGGTAGGAGCACACACCCTCAAGTGTGGGGGGTGGTTGTTTTTTAAAAGCCAACAGTTTACAGAATGAGTCCGTCAGAGGGATGGTTTACACGTACCAAGTACATGAAGATAGTCAGCCTTTGTAGGACCTCCCACTAGCGCGTGTTCGGAAGCGCCGCTGCCGAGAGCTTGCATCAACGGAGGCGCAGGAGCAGACCTCTCGTTCGAAAGTCTTCTCACCTACTGGGAAATGGAAAGCAAGTATGAGGAATGTAGTATCCCTATGGGAACACAAACTGTGCGTGGGAAATTCAAAAGGCTATCAGTGTATTAGCAGTTACAGCACATCCTCAGAGCCACAGCTCATCTTTCACATGATCCTGTTGCTAGTGAAGCAGGATCTTAGCTAATGGTCTAGGCAGTTAAAGGCCTGTTCTACCCGTAGGAGACCTAATGCATCTAAATTCGGCTTCCACCAAGTGTCGAATCAAGAAAAACCGGCCAGAACC
Organism: Eurypyga helias; assembly: GCF_000690775.1. Taxonomy (NCBI): domain Eukaryota; kingdom Metazoa; phylum Chordata; class Aves; order Eurypygiformes; family Eurypygidae; genus Eurypyga; species Eurypyga helias. The sequence continues at coordinate 84,585 of NW_010226305.1, forward strand.
ATTTCCAAATCAAGTTTTGAACTTTTTGCTGGCATCAAAGTTCAGAGGGCCAACTTTCAGCTTACTCTATTTCACCAATTACAAATAAACAAACAAACACACTCCCTCAGAAACGGGAAACGTAGCAGAACAGGAAGTTTTCAAGAAACAAAAGGAAATGACATTAAGGGAAAGATATTTTAACTTAATGAAGAAAACACACAAAGAATTTTCTGTAAAGACAGCAAGGACAACATTTATGTCACAAATACAAAGGAAAACAATGACTTCCAATAACAAAACCATTGAAGGGTACATTCTTAAAGCACTAGCCTCCCCTTTCATCCACATTCCCACTGGCATTTCTAACTACAGTATTTGTCTTCATGTTTTTCTGATTTACTGAAATTCTGAAATACTAGCCTTACAGTGGAGAACTTGCAATGAACCTAACCAGAAAGAAACCACCAACTAGAACCACCCACCAAACAAAACCAAACCAGAATCACAGAATGGTCGAGGTTGCATGAAACCTCTGGAGGTCACTTGGTCCAACCCCCAAATCGCCAAGCCTATTTTCATTTTTGCAGCCAAAAATAAAAACAGAAACCAAACTAAGAGATACATTTGAGTTAAAAAAATAAGGAAAAGTGAACATATTTTAAGAATCTAAGTCCTAACACCAGCCCTGGTATAGTTAGAACTCTCTTCAAGACAGCATTTTACACCAATGTTCCTACAAGTAACTCTTCAGCTCTAGTTTTATTAGTGGTCACTTTAAGAACTAACGCAGGGGATGTCACATTGCGTGACTGTTGCATAGTCAGCATGATGTGGAAATCCAAGCATTTTTTATACATTTACCTCAGTTCTCAATGGGGAAGCAAACAGGAAGTTTGACATGATGACATTTTCAGGAGCAGTTCTCAATGGCTTGATACCTCGATAATAGATTACATTTGCACAGGTAAAAAGCAGCTTCTTAAAACTCATTAAATATGTTTGATGTAGGTTACGTAGCAGGTCAGCTGCAGAACAAGGACTAGGACACAGTTCTGGATTTGCAGTCCTTCCTCTAGACACTGACTTATTTTGGTCATTTTTTTTTGCAGAAGTTCAATTTATTTTGCATGTTTGTGGTCACTGGCCTACTTATGCACCCGAACAACAGTAACAGCGACTGGCAACACTGCCTAGCCAGCCTCCTAGAAGTCGGTTACCTCTTCTTTGGGTATCAGTCTCCTTCTCCTCTACCTTTCCAAGCCCTGTCTGTTGCCTTCTACGTAAGCTACGAATGTTTAACAGAGGAAATGTCTGTCTTTGAAGACATGGCATACTTGCTACCACAGAGCCTGAGAGCCATCTGTCCCAGTAGCATGAGACAGACGTCTTTCAGCCCCCTTCACACCTATGTTTCCTGCCAGACATCTGCCTACTCTCCTCTGTGCAATGTGTGACGCCACGGTTCCAACACTGCGGGATGGAGCACCACCCACGCCGCTCAAGTGTCAGAGCGCTGCGCTCCAGCCAAACCACTGCAGGAGTATTTAATTTCTTCTGCTTGCTGAAAAGTTAATTTTGCCGGCGTGGACACAGGCGGATATTCCCCACTCGCTACACAGTCAGGTCCTACGGGAGAGTTCTCTGCAAGTTGATTTATTAATGTTATCACAAGGAGCTAAGTGGCTCCCCACTGTCCTGTCCCCCCCCTCAAGTAGCAGGTTTCAGAAGGCCATTAACACAACACAGCACGTTCCCATCCCATTCATTTAAACTTATTTTCTAATCCTGTAAACTGCTTGGTTTAGAAGAAAGGAGAAAGGCTTCACTTTTTAATTACCAACAAGATGGAGCAGATCCAACAGTTCAGAGCAGACAGTGATACAAAGTATCTTCTTCTGTGTAAATTCAGAATTTCTAAAGCAAGTGCCTTTTTTGGCAGACTGATGGACTTAATTTAACCATAGCAACGCAAAGTCTATGTAAACAAATCACTTGACCAAGACAGAAAGAACTCCAGAGCATCAGTCATGGAGAGGCTGGGCCTTTGACAGACATTCAGCATTAAATTTTAAAACAGAAAACTGAAGCAGAAAGCTTTCCAGAAATGAAAGGAAACGTAGCCAAGATGGACAAACAACAATGCATTATATTAAAAATCTTGAAATATGCCCGTATGTGCAAGTTGCCCAAAAAAGTTTGGAGGAGACATTCTCATTGTTTCCTGGCCAAAGAGTACCAGTACAGAGCAAAAAAATATGAACTGGTTGAAGTCCATATCCATCTGAACAAGCAAGGGCATCCTTCTCAGATAAAAAGAGCCAGAGACAAGCCGTCCTTGTCTTTGCAGTATCTACACTTTTACACAGGTGTCTTCTGAATACTAAACCGGGATATCCATAAACATACCCATACTTGGGAAGACAAATCAAACATATGTTTAAAGATGAATATCCCTCAATGTCACAAAAAAAATCTAAGTTAAGATTTGCCTGTTTTGATAAATCAGTAGAGTGCTTGGTTTTTGCATGTTCAACGCAAGAGGGAGAACTATCAGTAGGTAAAAACATACCTCTTTTCTCCCGAAATCCTTTCCATGAAACAAAGGCAGCACTCCTACGCGGCATTCAATATAACTGTACAGGAATTCTTTTTTTCCTTTCCCTAAGCAGTTTATCTAAGCGGTAACATAAAGAAGGCATACAGGTAATCCACCTGTGTCCATTAACATCTGTTGTGTCAGAAGCCTAGAGACTAGTTGCGTACTTGCAGTGCTGCCAGTGAAGGGCTTTGGTGCCAGCACGCATTCCCATGTGTTTCTGCAGAGCAAGCTGCAAGAACATTTCCTGTCAGAAAGGAAATGAACCTTGTCACAGCTGGAAAATAATCATCTGTTCTTCCTGCATAAGTGGTCTGAAGGGATAACATTTCCCAGTTATTTTGTTAATTTAGGCTTTTAATGCCTTTTATCATGAGTGTTTAAAGCTATTAGTTAGGAAAGATTGATATAATTATGGGAGGGATGAGATCACAAAGATTCCTATCAGACCTGTCTAGAGTCAAGTACTGCAGTTATTAGAATCACAGAAT